>NC_092588.1:64977500-65277500 GCF_047663525.1 Anas platyrhynchos | reverse complement strand
CTTCCCTAGGCATCTGCTGCTAGTCACCAATGAAGAAAGGAAACTGGGATAAGATGGACTCTTTCATCTGATCCAGCATGGCAGAACTAATGTTTTTATTCAGGAGCCCCTGGCATTACAGAGGCAGAACAATGTTAAATGGCTGATTAGCAGTATCTTGCAACAGGGAAAAACAGATGCTCTTAAACAAAATTGCTTTATTTGGAATGCATACAGAATGAAAGCAGAAGTTCCCACAGAGATCCTGCAAACAGTCCAAATGCAGTGCTTTCACCACAATTCTGTGTCCATCTTGGGAAGGATGAAAGTCAGGATGAGGGAGGGCCGGAGAGGTTTTCACGTATCTTTTTGATATACCCATCCATACTCTCTGTAGGAGCATCTATTTTATAAGCAAACCAACCATACAATCCTGGTATTACTTGCTTTTTCTTTTAATTTACTGGCACCAAAACCACAAGCTTTTTGAGATCAAGTCTGTCTAACACTTTATAAATGAGAAACAGACAAATGTCAATGTCCACCTCTGTTGCTTTACTGGCTTTAGTAATGTCCTTCATTTACGGTTTTTGCAATTGTAAAATACTGCTATCCTGCAGAAAAAGCCTCTCACAATCAGATTCAATACGGATCTCCCCTTAGTTATGAAGAAGAGATAATCAGTCAGGAAGAACTAAAAGGAGACAGAAGGAATATGACTTTAAAAAAAACTTTTAAATATAACTTTTATTGCCAGAGCTAGTACTCTATAATCATAAGGTTTGGCTCACTGCCAAGCATCATCAGCGATCAAAGGTGAAGTCTTTGGGAAGGTTGGTACTCCCATATTTTGGGTTTTCTCTTCAATGCAACTTAGCTCTGAATTTCTTTGGTATTTTTACATTATCACTATAATGTTTTATTACCATTAAATGACATGTTCACTTTCAGCTGTAATTGACGTTTTCTTGTGTGGTAATGTAGGGTCTGGTTATAGGACTTTAGCTGAGAGCCACAGTTTGTAATTCACAGAGTACTTTAAGATTTGCAAAAAGAGTCTCGTAAATCAATTTAAAGAATAATAATGGAAGGCAATGGAATTAAGTTATTAACATTACATTTACACTCACTTTCACTTCAACTGACTTTTCCTTGACATATAAATATGAAGTTCTATAGAAGAGGAAGCTTTTTTCATTGCTTCAGCAAATAACTGACTGGTATTACAGGCAAAACTTAATATTCCTTATAGAGATTGTGCTAAATGGTGAGTTCTAATCATCTATCTTCTTTGTTGCATTAAGGCATAATCAAGTGGAATAGGAAAGGAAATGTGCTGCATGGGAGTTGTACAAGATGCACTATAATTTAAAGATTACCTCTCAGAGGTCCCCATTGTACACTGAACACAGTTACTGCTGAAGCTCATTATTGTCATGTTATGTCCAGTTTTGCAATAGTCTCCACAAGACAACTCCTTAAACCAGGAATCACAAAATCATCACACAGAAAAATATCCGTGTCCAAGAGACATTACCATCTCATGGCCAGATACTGAAATGAATAAAGCTTATAAAATACTGTTTCTTTTTCTAGTATTCTAGTTCTGCTCCATTGAATAAAAAGAAAATAGAAAATTTAGGCCTGCCCCATCATTTCCTTCTGCTATTATAGCTATCATTGGTCCACGGTGGATGAAGCTGTTCCTGTATGAAGAGAAGAGAGACCACAATTGTCCTAGGACCTTGGATAGGAGAGGACATCAGAACGAGAGGTTTATTCTTTCTTTTGCACTAATGTAAAAATTAGGGAAAACTATACCCAAAGGCGTCAGCAATGTACAAAGTATATCCCATATTGGTTCAATTTTGAGATTCAAAACCTTTTCTTAACAAAAATAAAACTAAAGCATTCTTCGCACTTCACAACATATTGGGAGCATAGATGGTCCATTTTTAAAGTTAAAAAACATGTAGCCAATGATCTTTTCATCATTAACATGAGTAAAACATTCTGTTTGCACCACTAGCTCTGAATTTTAGAGGCCTGATACTTTCCTGAATCACAGAGCTGGAACGTTGGAATAGAGGGCTACAAGCTTTACAGGAGAGACATGCAGGGAAGGAAGGGGCTGTTGCCCCCAGTGTTAAGAAATTGATAAATTGTGAAAAGTTCCCTCTAAGAAACAGCCAAGAACAGATTGAAAGACTGTGGGTAAAAATTAAGGACTGGACAAACAAAGGACACCTTGTGCTTGGAGTCTGCTACAGGTCACCTCTTCAAGAGGAGCCTGTTGATGAAGCCTTCTTGTTCCAACTACAGGAAGCATCAACTACAGGAAGCATAACCATACCCTGGTTGAGTTTGTAATCTCGAGGAATATGGGCCTGGCTAAGAGCATAGTCAGGACCCTGAACTTCAGAAGAGACAACTTCCACCTGTTCAAAGAATTAGTGGATCAGATCCCATGGGACACAATCCTTAGGGAGAGAGGATCTGATCAGAGCTGGCAACTTTGAGGGTAGGAAACCAGCATGGTTGAACAAGGACCTGCTGGTCAAACATGGTAGAAACAATACTATGTGCCTGAGAATAGTACAGAAATGCTGTCCACATGTTCAGGGATGGAATCAGGAAAGCTAAGGCTATGACAGAACTAAACTTAGCTGTGGATGCAAAGAATAACAAGAAGGGGTTCTACAGGTACATTGACCACAAAAGGAAGACTAAGGAGAGTGCATAACCTGTGTCAAATGAAGATGGGGAATTGGTAATGACAGACGTGGAGAAGGCAGAGGTACTTAACAACTTCTTTACCTCTGTTTTCACTAGTGGTCAGGCTTCCCACACCTCTTGAGTCCACGAACCTCTAGATGGGGGCTGGGAGAGCAGAGTCCCTCCCACTGTAAGCAAAGAGCAAGTTCCAGACCACATTGTGCAACTTAACAAGTACAAGTCTATTAGCCCTGATGACTTGCATCCCAGGGTCCTGAGGGAACTGGCTGATGTAGTCGCCAAACCTCTCTCCATCAAATTTGAAAAAGCATTGCAGTCAGGAAAGTCCCCAGTGACTGGAAAAAGGAAAATATCACTCCAATTTTTAAAAAGGATAGAAAGAAAGACCTGGGGAACTACAGACTGGTGAATCTCATCTCTTTGCCTGGCAAGATCATGGAATGAATCCTCTTTGAGGCTATGTTAAGGTACATTCAGGACAAGGAGGTGACCCAGAACACCCAGCATGGCTTCACTAAAGACAAACCATGCCTGACCAATCTGGTGGCCTTCTTTGATGGAGTGACCACATCAGTCGACAAGGGAAGACCAACTGATGTCATCTACTTGAACTTCTCTAAGTCTTATGACACAATCCCACATGACAGCCTAATCTCTATATTGGAAAGATTTGAATGGTGGACCACCCTGTGAACAAGAAATTGGCTCAATGGACACACTCAGAGAGTAGGGTTCAATGGGTCTATGTCCACGTGGAGGCTGCTGACAAGCAGTGTCCCTCAGGGGACTGTCTTGGGACTGGTGCTTTTCAATATCGTCACCAATGACGTAGACAATGGGATTGAGTGCACCCTCAGAAAGTTTGCCAGTGACACCAAGCTGAAGGTGGTGTCAACAGAAGAAAGAGATGCCATTCAAAGGCACCTGGACAGGGTGGAAAAGTAGGCCTGTGTGAACTGCATGAGTGCAAGGTGCTGGGTTGTGACAATCCCAGACAGGAGTACAAACTAGGAGAAGAACTCATTGAGAGCAACCCTGAGGAGGACTTAGGGGTTCTGGTGGATGAAAGGCTCAACATAAGCAAGAAGTGCACTCCTGCAGCCCAGAAGGCCAACTGCATCCTGGGCTGTATCAAAAGAGGTGCGACCAGCAGGTGATTGTGGTGATTGTACTCCTCTACTCTGCCCTTAGAAGGTCCCACCTGGAGTTCTGTGTCCAGGTTTGTGGCCCACAGCACAAGAAAGATGTGGACCTGTTAAAGTCCAGAGGAGGGCTACAAAGATGATCAAGGGTCTGGAGCACCTCTCCTATGAAGAAAGGCTGAGCAAGCTGGGGTTGTTCTGCCTGAAGAAGAGAAAGCTCCAGGGGGATATCACTGCTGCCTTCCAATACTTAAAGGGGTCTTATAAAAAGATGGAGAAGGACTTTTATTCAGGTAGATAACAATAGGACAAGGGGAGATGGACTTAAAGTAAAAGAGGATAGAATTAGCGTAGACATTAGGAGGAAATTATTCACTGTAAGGGTAGTGAGGCACTGGAACAGGTTGCCAAGAGAAGCTGTGGATGCCCCATCCCTGGCGGTGGACAAGGCCAGGCTATATGGGGTATTGGCCAACCTGATCTAGTGGGTGGCATCCCTGCCTATGGCAGAGGTGTTGGAGTTAGATGGCCTTTAAGGACCCTTTCAACCCAAGCCATTCTATGATATGATTCTATGATTCCTTAGTACAAATGGCTGTTTATCAACAAATTCTTTACCAGAAGAGCAATATTTCCTGCTTGTCATGCAGTTAGTTCCATTCTCCTCTATAAATGAAAATAATATAATGCTTTGATAATCAACTGAACACAGTACTATACATAAGACATCTACAGCTTGTTTTGTTTTGTTCAGAAATAAACCTGAAACTTTTTAAGGTAAAATAATTCTGTATAATTAATAGGTTTTATACATCAGATGCAGTATGTGAATTGCTTACATGTCAAAATGGACAACATTTGGCAACAGTTATTATTTACAGTGAATAATCCAACACTTTGAACAACCAGTGTTATTATGGTTTAGGATAAACTCTTGCCATGTCTTAATAATTTTTCTTACTGTCTGCATGTTTTTATCTTATCAATTAAAAATTCTGGCATTCACTTCATTGAGACTGACTTTCCCTAAATTTACAAAAATACCTAGGTACCTAGAGTATCTAGTTGCTATACAACCTGCCTTTGTTTATTCATAGCCTCAGAATCAATTTTAACTTATTATCCACTTTTATGCAGTACATAATAATTGTATTTTTACCGTACCCTGTTCAGTGCATTTGCTTTATTACTCATTCCTATACTGCAGTTTCTTTTCATTATATAGTAGGCATTTGAGTTATGAAAAACCACTGCTTGCTTTATTCTTTGCCTAAAGTGGATTCACAGAAATCACATAAATTGACTTATATTATTCTTCATTATCTTTAGCAATACAGGTTCCTACTAAACCACTTCACGGATCACTGCAAATGCAGAGGACAGATGGAATATCCAAAGGACAGTGAAATATCTACTCTGTAGGTGAAAATTTATTCAGTCTCCTCTGTGTTCAGTTCAGTTTTGCTTTACTTCTGATCATACTTCAGATAAAGACAAAAAGTGATTGTTTCTTTGAAACTGACCCTATGTGTGGAATGCTACCATGTATAAAAAATATTGTAGGAAGATTCTTATTGATGAGCTTGTTTCACAGTATGCCTTCAGCTTGGTAGAAAATAAGACTAGTTTCAGGCTTTTTTGTTTGTTTGTTTTGTTTTTCATACCAGGCAGCATTATTTCAGTAATGAATTAGGCTAGAGATTCTACAAATAATGGTAATTGAAATTATGATCACGTTAGGTGAAAGCTAACAATTACCAGCTTTTCTGATTATAACCACTGACCACGCTCTCCAGCTTTCTGCTCACCTGTTTTCAGGTTGTATTTATCTCACATAGGAGTCCTTCTAATTTCCCAACCAAATTCTTCTCCAAAGACCTTCTGGGTATTAGAAATGACATTACACTTATGAAAATGTGAATGGTGTAAAATATCAGCTAGCTCAGCAAACCATTCTGTGAACAACTTTTTGTTTTATTTGTAGGGGATATCTATAGACAGAAATACCGAAATAGAATGGAGACAAGCAGGGCATTAGTGACCAAATGACTCTGCCCTACAGAAATTAGATCTTAGAACTGTTCAGAATATTTTTAGTAGAAATTCATGTCAGAATTAGAGTGACTCTCACCTGAATAGTGAGAACCAAGAACACTGTTATCCAATGCACAAGAGAGGCCTATGTAAGAACCAGTCCCATAGCAGAGCTCCTTGTGTGCAGCCAATAGACAGCACATTTTGTACAACAGTGAGCAAAGGAGAGACCAGAAACCTTTCTGTGTCTAGCATACACTTTCTTAGCTATGGTGACAACGTGCCATGCAGCATGGTACCCAGGAGCCACAGGAGAAACTGTCCATTCGTCGTCAGACTCTTGGACCCAGATGAAGCTGCAGGAGGATGCAGCTTTGCAAGTCTTGAGCTACAGGGAGTGCCTGGAACCTCTTGATGAGACTGGATCGCATGGTTTTCTAGCCTGCAGGAGGTGTGCAGTTGTTAAGGAGCTGTGCTACCAAGTGAAAGAGTTGCAGGCAAAGTGGCAAGATAGACCAATGGGATGAGAAAGAGATCAACTGAATGTTCTCTGAGACCCAACAGCTTCAAGAGCCTGAGTCTTCAGTTGCAGCAGAGAGACAAGAGCCTGTCCCCGTGAAGTTGGAAAGTGGAAACTTTATCATGACAAAATGGGGAAACTGATGACTTCTCACACTAGGAGGAATGCTCCTGCTTTACCTGAAGGCTTGCAGTTACAGAATAAGTTTAGTGTCCTTATAGCTGTGAGTGTTATTAAATGGAACATCTTTGGCAGCTGAGCCTGATCTACTCAGGACCACTAGGAGGAACTGGTGAATGATAGTGACAGCAGACTCCGAACTGTGGGGGACAGAAAGCCCCATCTGTTGATCAGAGTTGCCTTCTATGGAGATGTGCTGCTTGTGGGGGCCTTGCATTCACTATGTCATGGAGAGGCTACGAAAGATCACCTGGCCCTCTGACAAGCACCCTTGCTGTTCTTCCACGTAGGCACCAGTCATGATGTTAAGGGTGACTTGGAAAGTCAAGTATGACTACATGGCTCTGGTGGTCAAGAGCATGGAGGCCCAAGCTGTGTTCTCCTCAGTTCTTCCAATGTAAGGGGTAGCCTGACTAGAACTGGATGGATCCTATGACCATAGGACACCCATAGGTCAACAATTGCTCGGTATAGACAGGATCCACCTGACTAAGTGGGATTAAAGTATGCTTGCGAACTGGCTGGACAACCTGTGAGGACAGCTTTGAACTAGAAATGATGGAGAAGAGATTCCTCAACAAACAAGTGAGGATGGAGTAAACAAGCCAAGGGCTGGATATGATGGAACTGCAAGACAACAATCTTCAAAACAAGGACAAAGTGAAATCACTTCAAATGTACTCATGTAAAAAAAAAAAATTGCCCCTGGAACAAATTTATGGTGAAATCTCTCAAGCCTATTCTGGGGAATAAGCACACTTGGATGTCTCTCTGAACTGCCTGTACACAAATCATAGAATCATAGAATCATAGATTCATTAAGGTTGGAAAAGACCTCCAAGATCATCTGGTCCAACCATGCCTCTACTGCCACTATCACACCCTAAGTACCACAGCCAACCTTACCTTAAACACCCCTCTGGTTTGGAGTGTTTTGTGGTGAAAACTGCCCTCAAGTAGGCAGAGTGAAAATCTGAATCTTTGTTTCACACATCCAAGGCCAGCCTGGTAAGATACATCAGATTTTCTTGAAAGTTTTACTGTTGTTGTTGTTGTTTTACTTCACAACTGTGTTACTCTTCCAGCAATTGCTTCAGGTTAATAATTTTGAAACATTAGAACTTAATGCAAACTGAATCACTGTGTCAGGTCAAAGTAGATTTTGCACAAATAAGATGAGCACCACATCACTTTAAAATCTGCACCATTACAGATCAGATTTATCCCTTGTAATTTTTTCTCTTTTCTTTTTAATCCACATCAACATTTCTTGACCTTCTTACTATAGGTAATTTTTCTACTGTTTTTCCTCTTTCCCTTCTGTAACAATCATCCTAGTTCTTTATGCTGTCTTCAGTCATTTCAAGAAAATTGTCCATGAGAGACCATCCAAAGCATTCATTCTACTTAAACTAAGAAAAAACTACTATGACTATCACAGTCTGACTAAAAATGCTAAAGCATAGTACTATATTTTGTCACAGCATATTTCAATATGAGTGCCTTGTAATTTGGGGGCAAGGATACGTTTACAAAACATCTTTTGTATTAAAAATACTTTCCTCATATTTTTTCACAGTAATGATGTAGTGGTGAAGACTGCCCAAAACAGTGCACTGAATCATATATCTCAGACACATCAAAATATATAGAAGAGCTTCAACATTATCTACAAATGATGCCAGCACAAAAAGCTTCCCGTAACTGTTTTTCATTTCTGCTAGGAATGCTAAAAAATACTGCTGTCAAACTCCATTTTATTTGATGTATGATGACAGTTTCAAGAAGTACACTAATTTCTCCAAATAAATTAGATTACCACCATATTTAATGAAAAACAAGTCTCTGCTGAAGTTCCTAAAGACAACCTATTGAATAAAGTACCAGCACTGGCTCACATTGTTATCTGCAGCACAGTTTATGAACTGTAAGACAAGAATAAGTTAATCATATCTCTGTTGCCTCAGTAATATGAACTAATCAGGTGTTGAATGGATCGTGAAAGTGAATTTATTCTATTGAAATCACATAATATGTTTGCATGAAAAAGACTGAGAGTCTACTTTTGAAGCCAAAAACAAATTAAAGTTTTAATAACAAAATGCACTGTGGCGTCAATCCAAATTAGCATGTAAAATAAATAATCACAGCATACTTTTAAATATGAACCATTACTGTTGCAATACAGTCACCTCTAGACTAGCTGCTGCTCTTCTCTTCTCTTTCGTACGCTAATTATCTAGATCAACAGGTGTGCGTATGTATATGTTTAAACTTACTAAATGCACAAACACATATATAGACTAATGGTAAATGGGATAGTCTGAATTAATGTTAAAAAGTGGACAGTAGTGAGAAGCAATTTAAAACAGTCTTTTTAAGAGTATGCAGTATATTTCGGAAGCAGAATGGGTAAAATGGCATTAACATAAATGGGAAAGTATAATGAACCATTAGATGCACAGTGAACAGATTACAGAGTTAAAGACCAGAAGAGTTTGGCAAATTTTCTAGTAGCCTAGATTCTTAAACAAGACAGTTACTTCTGTTATAATCTCCATAGTTTTCACTCATATTCAGTCATCTATGCAAATAGTCTCTTTTTTAAACCAATGTACCTGTTTCATAATACAGCAGTGGTACTATACATTTCCTCAGCAGTTTTTATCTAGTAATATTCATTTATCTATAATACCTTTTGGTCACATCTAAACACTGTTATTTATCTCCAATATATTACCTTCAGTATTTCACTAGTGATGTTTGCAACTAGAAAACAAGTAAATATATATGCCATTACAGGATATAGATTTACAGGTGGGTTCACTTCACCAGACAGTTCATTTGCTAAGAGACAGTTGTCTCCAAGCATCTGCAGTATGTTGCCATTTTTTATTTTCACTCATTTCAGAATCCATTTACTACAGAGACATAAGCATCTAGTTCGATTTTAAGTCATATCAGCTGTATTTGTCCAAATGGGCATATATAAATTCATTTTGTATTATTACTATTAAAATATGCTTTCTTATAATTATACTTCATACATATAATACATGTACATATATATTTATATATAGATATATTTAATATGTATACTTTATATATAGAAATATATATCAATATATAATATGTATATACATATTATACATAAATATACTTTTATATTATATATAAATATAAAATAATATATAGATTTATATATATTATATATTCATACTTTATATATATTATAATTATATACTTAAAAGAATTCTTACAAGTATTCTTTTATTTAGCTATATCCATAGCCTCCTGCTTCTACTGATGTCACTTTAAAAATCATCTTTGTCAACCACTGGACATAGTAGAACAATAAAATGTTTCAATTCCGTCAGAAATAGGAACTGTTTCTAATTATAGTTAACAGATACTTGTTACGATCAAAATGTCATTTCTGTAATCTTCACCTATAAAAACAGTCATTATTAACTAATAAAATACAGAACAAACATATTTTTCATTGCATGTTTTCATTTATAGGATTAATTTGATTACTCATCTGTATGCAGTGAAAAGTTTATGCAGTCTAATTTGTATTGGGAGTAACTAAGGATCACATTTTGACTTGTCTATACAACATTTATCTTGCATGATAATGACTCAGCTTCCCAACTGAGTAACTGAAGTTTCATAGGCAGATGATTAATATAGAAACAACAGTAATACCTGCATCTGTCCAAAGAACAGTAATTCTCTACACAACAATATGAACAAAATCTGTGTTGCAGAAATGCCATCATGATCTGACCACTTCACAGTGTTGTGAAAAAGAGCTGTTCATCTGGAAGAGAGTGGTAGACTAGCAACTACTTACTCACCACTTGCCTGAGAACTACAACTTTTTCATCTCCCTATGAGAAGCTGTGAACTCCAGTGGAGAAGTGCCACGTGTGTTAAGTATACATTGATTTACATTTACTTACAAAATTAATAAAAATTTGTTTTGAGCAGAGGATGGAAGAGTATCACTTTCTATTCCCCTAATCTGGGATTTACTTTAACACCATTTGCATATTTGTTACATATAGACTACATGGAATTTACCAAAAATCTTTTATCAAATCCTCTGTAGCTCAGTGGTCTGACTCTCATATTAATCCTGCAGTCCCTGTTCCCAGGCAGACACTTCTGAGCAACTTTCCTGTGGTCCCCTTTGAAAGGAAACCCAGGGATGTGTATGAGAAAGGAGTCACTTCAGCTCTCCAATCTGGATGGGCCAGAGACAGATGTGCAGTACATAGCATGGTTATCAGCACCACAGTGTACACATGAGTACACAGATACAGCTCTCGATTAATGTTGACGACCAAATGGAAGAAAGAAAAAGTAGACACTGTTTTGCTCTGTACACATTCCAAGATGGTTAGACACAAACTGAAACCCTACGGGTGTATTCAGGTTTCTCTGTAGTCTTACTACACTTTCAGCAGACTATATTAGCTCAGATATAGTATGTGGAAACACTGGAGTCTTTAAGTGGCTGGTGTCAAATAATAGTATAGTATAGTATAATATAGTATAATATACTATAATATAGTATAGTATAGTATATATAACATATATATATGCTTCATTTTTATCAATCAAGCATTTGATTGATAGCAATAAGAATTCCGTTAATGTTTAGCTTCTGTTTACTTCTAAAAAAGTCATTTTCTTTGAAAAATCATGCATATGAGTAATGAAGCTGACAGGAGATATGCAGCTTTAAACTAGATAAGAATCTGGCCCAAAAAAAAAAGTACCCAAAACTAAAAATGCCTCTTCTGATATGCCATTTGCACACCTGTCCATGATACTTTATTTTCTACACTGTTCTGTCATTATGTATAGGCACAGGCACAGATACACACACAAACAGCTATGTGGATAAATTTCTGATGAGATATCATGTGCCTTTACTTTTGATCAAAAGCAATGATGGACACAGTTGATTCTGAGATATGTGCTTTCAGGAAGCATAATGGAAATAACTTTAAGAACATTTTCTTTTTCTTCTTCTACTAATAAAGGAAAAGATTCAAGCCACATCTGTAATGCTGTGTTTCTGAACTAGGTGTGCTTGTTCTACCAAGGATATACCAATAATTCAAGGTAATCAGCAGGGTACATTACAGAGGAAACTCTGAACCAACAAGCTGTACAAACAAAATAGCAATCAGAAGATTTAATGCATTTCTGATGTACGTTTAAGGCATTGACACTGGGCCACAGATGTACATGTGTTGTGTTTTATCTTGTTGAGATATGGCCTGTGAGAACCTATTATAGCACATCATCACCCACAACTACTGGGCCCAGCAAAGGAAAAATTCCATCACACATTACTCCTGCAGATATATTAGAGAAACAAATTGTACTTGGAATTGAAAAGTCACAGGCTTATTCTGTCTTAATAAATTCCTGCCAAAAGGCTAAGTGTAAAACCAGAAATACTTCCCAAATGTTGTTACTGTATTATCATCTTTGACATCTCAAGGGCTGCTCAGAGGATCATCTAGATATCATTTCAGAGTTCTCACAATAAATCTGCTTTTTTTAACCTGTGCTTGGTTTTATGTAGCTCTTTTGAGTTTGCTATACTTGAAATTTAACATCCCCTGTACCGAAAGACAAAGGCTGTTTTATAACAAGAGCTCTGGCACTTTGGTGATCTGATGATACTATACACTTTTCAAAATCATAGATACAACTTCAAATGTTACTTTAACTTTTCCAAAGAGATAGTATAAAATCCTTTAATGCATATGAACAATCTTTATAGATCTGATAGTGTCCCGCACTGCAACCTTTTCTAAATTATGCATTATATTTTGATCATTTTTTATTCTGTTTACAATACTTACCAACACTGTTGAGTGTTTCCTATCACACACACCTTGTAACTTTTCCATATCTCATTGTAGTCTATAGCAATATAGTGAACATCTCAAAAGCATCTATTATTTCTATCTTCTTTTATGTTTTTAATTCTCTACCTCTATTGAAATACATGAGGAGTTTAAAATATATCAGTATGACAATGACAACATTAAATAGAATGTACTAGGAAAAAGCATATATTCAAAATTATTCCAAGAAAAGCAGTCTTTCATGTCAACCAGCAAAAACATTTTGTCCCATTTTATTTCCACTTCATCTAAGCAAGGGGGAAAAAAAAAAGGATGTGTCTATGCTGTTTGTTTAATTACACTGTTTCATTTTGAACTTTTTTTTTTTCCCCCTTTTTTGACATGCCACACTTCAGACCTGCCAGATATCCTGGGATGGAACAAAGAGGTCTTTAGGCAGAACCCAGGCCTGGTGGAAAATTTAAGTAGGCAGGTACAGGGGCTAGACAGCTTGCTCCTTTGCACAGACCAGTCTGCCAGTCTTATATCCAAAATCATATTCTTACAACCCTCTCTACACATAGTAAATACCCTCAGTATTGTGCTATTAAAACTATTAAATATGGAGTGAAGAAAGCCATCCCTGTGATCATCTTGGTTCCAATATAAATAAATACTCATTCTTAAAGACACTGAAACAAATTTTCTAAGTATCCTAATCCCAGCAAAGAAGAACACTCTAGAAGAAGAAAGTGCCTCAACAAGTGCTTCTTGCTGTCCCAGATGTGGAGCTAGAAACTAGTGCTTCTAGATGTACCCAGGTGGTATGAGAAGATGGTAACATGTTCTCTTAAGGGTGTTTCGTGGTCTCATCAGGTTGTTTCACACTGAGGTTTATAAACAGTGTAACCCCAAGTTAAAAATCTCCAAGTGGCTTCCATTCAGAGCTAGTAAGATCATTAAAGAAAACAGACACATGCAGCAAGTATGCCATGAGTACACTAGAGAGTCCTATTGGTGTAGATTCAAAGGCCTTTGAAACAGATACCACGCAAGAGGTTCCCCAGATGGTCCAATGCAGATCAGTCAGATCACTGTTGGAGGAGCTGGCTGTGAGTGGTATGGATGCCAATCACCCTCACTCAGCATACCAGGGAAATTGAATGACTTTGAAGCAATCATAATCATATGGGGGTAGCCAAACAGCAGAAACAACCTCTCATCTGCCTATGCTAAATCTGACAAGGGTCATGAAAGCAAAAGCTGATGATCTGACATGGCTGCTGTCCCCTTACAGGCAATGCTACCTCACATCTTTCCCACCAGTCATTCATTTTCATCCTTGTCCATGTCTTCATACATTCTTTTGGAGGTGAAGAATTAGAAGGCTACGGCAAGTACTCTGGGTGACCAGTATGCCTTTCCCAGAATCTTGTCTGGGGGATGTCTTTCCTCCTTTCCTTTTGCACAGGTGTCATTTTTCTAACAGCATTACAGTCAATATGGCTACTACTACTGAGGTTTACATGAGCTCACACGTAGTGTTTCAAAGGAGCTTCAAACCTCCCCTTCTGACACCACGCTTAAGGTGTCAGAACACAGTGATCAAAAATTTCTGTCTTTGCTTCAGTGTTTGGCAAAATGAGAACAGCAGATTGCTGCTTGCTGCGTATAGGCTCCTCTGCACAACTTTTTTACATTAGCTATAAACAGGTAGGCTTAGCCAACCACAGATCAAGTAGCAACTTGTCATTTCCACTGTGATGAAAGTCATCGAGTGTGGTGTGAGATATGAAAGTGCACTGCAAAGAATGATGTTCCCATTTTTCTGGCATCCAAGCAAGACAAAGAAGACAACTGGGTTTCACAGTTGTGCATCAGTGCCTCGTAGTTTAAAACTTGTTAATATTACCAGGCTCTGGTAAATGAATGAAAAACAAATTGATCATTAAATGTGTGATAAAATGTACAAACAAGACATCCAGATACCAGGAGCTTTCTACATACTGGATGTACCAGCCCTATAAGCAACAAGCCTACAGTGTACACCTGCAGACCCCACTAAATTGTTTAGATTGCACTCTTTACTGTAGGTCAGGGCTGTTAATCACCAGAACGCCCCAGGGCAGCCACATACAGCCTTATTTATGGGCAAATCAAGAAACTGAAATACTGAACCGTGCCTGATTAGCTGCACTAATATGCTACTTGTGGCTAATTTCTGAGCTGCTTAATTCGCAGGTGTTTGCCCCAGCCAATAAATCATGCTTTCTACCTCCTCTTTGCACTCATGGACCTGCCATGCATATGTGGAGCCTGTTTAAGTGACAAGCAGGAAATAATTGATGGTGCATTAAATCACTCTAGTGTTTAGTGAACTGGTTCCCCTTTGAAACAAGCCTTGCTACGTTCCCACTCCCAGGCTCATTTCAGATGTTATTGTAACCCAAGTCTTCTGTGCCACTGCTTGCAACCTTTCAAAGGTACAATGTGTACATTTCCTCGTTTTTATTTGTTTTACTTGTAGAGCACACTATTTGCATAAGACATCGCTATTAAATTTTCCACAACAGCTAGTCGTCAATGCAGTGAAGCAGAACAAAATTGTACTGACTGAGAAGTTGAAAGGAAATATACCAGGAGCCCTAGCAGCTCCAGCCCTGCAGTTTCCCTTTAAACATTCTGAAATGAAGCTGTCAATAAATAAGGGTTCTCAGACATGTTTTATATTGATCATCATTAACTTGCTAGTATTTATTATATTTTTTTTCTGCATTAATGTTTCAAGCAAGAGTAAGTAATCTGAAAGCTGAACTCATGGAAACTCTAAACTCGTAACTCAAAGTCAAAATTGGGTAGATTCATGTTGTTTCTTGTACTTTGACGCAAAGCTGTAGTTTTCTCAAGGGCTGCACAGAGAAGCAGGACAATTTCAAGACTTCAACTGAAAATGCTGTCTACTGTATACTGGAAGGCCTGAAGGGAAGGCCTCACACTTCTTCGTCTGTCTTGCAAGATTTTGTTACATCCCATATTAATATGTGGTTGCCTAAAGCAATTTCTATTGTAGTGGAATCTCTGTTTTTCAGCTTGCATTGTAACCGAGATGGGCACAGTTCCTCAGGGAATTCTGGATGAGTTTCACATATCTTTTTTATATGGATTATGGAGAACCTTTTGGAGCAAAGGATAAGAGCCAGGACCCAACCGCTTCTTTCCATTCCAAGGAGTCTGTTATCAATGTCCATGATAGAATATTTTTGTCAGTATTCTGGGGTCTAAGTAAAATAATCTAAATTAAAATTAATCTAAAGTAAACTAAGTAAAGGATTTCAGAAAATAAGTAAAGATCCTATTTTTATTTTTTTTAACATTTTTACTGGCTACTTATGCCTTATTCTGAGAACAAACAAATTGAAACATGTGAAATGAGGTTGTCTTCTTATTAGTGTATCACTCAAAAAGAATATATGTGTCCTGCAAGCCAGTGTTTCCAAGTTTTATGGTTATTGCTAAAAGTGGGGATTTCTGTAGTAATGTTTTCTGAAAAGTGATAATATTAACTTAGCAGAATGTCACAGTGTCTGAGGCACATTTACCTCAGGCTTTCTGTCTAGCTGCTGTTAAGACCAGCACTAAAATTTCAGCTTTCCAAAATCAAGGCAGCTAGATAAAATTAAAAGAAATAATAAAAAGTATAAAATTGCTACAAGTGGTACAGAAAGTTTTTAAAGGCAATGTATTGCACTTTCATGACAAATAAGAATCATGCCTGCCATCAAAAAAAAATGTTTCTCATAGCTCCGAGGAAACCATACTGTTGAGTAGAAAAGGTAAAGGAGACAATGGAAAATCTGAAATATATAAATATATACATATATATAAATATAAAATCACAGTTAGACATATCAAAAGAGTTTTAGAAACTGTTTTGTTTTGTATTGCTTTGTTTCAAAGCAAGAACAAACATGAAGCTTGATATGTAATCTATAAACAGAAGGTCAAAGTTTAAAAAGAGAACTTAAATGCCCTGTACCAGTCACTGGTGAAGATGCAGTACTGATTTCGTGGCCTTTTAGCCTGACCTAATAAAATAATTTTATGCTCTTATCATCTGAGGTGATAAAATGAGGTTATAAAATTATTCTGCTGTCAGGGTGCTCATTCTTGTTTTTCCCCACTTTCCTTGGATACCAAGAACAGGATCTGTGAGCTTCTGGAGAAGCTGTGAAGTCATGTTTTGCCATAGACGTGCAAAATGGTTAGGTTATGAAATGGATTATAAGACATTTTTTAATACTTTTTTAAATTTTAAATCCAGAATGAGTCAATATGCTTACTCAAAGTAATTTCCTTTGCTATACAGTTATAACATTTTTCCTAATTTTTTCCTGAAATCAAAGGAATTGTTCTTTTCCATTAAGAATTTGTTTAGATTCAGAAACTAAAAACAGTTTGGGATATAAGATTTTTGTTGTTGTTGTTGTTTTAATTTGGCATACTGTTTGTTTGGTTTTTTTGTTTATTTTTAATTTGGCATTTTTTTTTAGTGGTAATTCAGTTGTAAGAGCTATGTGTGAGAATTTGCATTTCAATTTATCTCAGGCACGTTAAGAGGTTATTAAAAAGAGTTTCTAACAAACAAAGGTGACTCATAATGTTTGACCTGAAAAATTTAGGGTGAGATTTCCAAGGTTCTTCTATATTGCATTTTCATAAACCAGACAGCCAGCCCCAGTTTAAGGAAGCATAAATTTCAGTGAGGGGGCATGCGATTTTTCACCTATTCATTACTCGAGATTTTTGCTTTCTTTTTAATATCTAGATTGCAAAGATGGATACTCAAGAAAAATAAAATGCATGCATTTCAATTTCAATTAATATCATTTCGATATAACAGAATTATATTTTTGACTCAAAAAAAAAGTATTTTTGGAAGTTTTTGACTCAAAAAAAAAATCATGGAAGTGAGTGTTTTGGTGTTTGTTTGCTTGTTTTTGTTTTGATTTTAGTTAGAATTGGCTTTTCACTTGCTTATTTAATTTCTTGAAAATTTCACCATCTTTTACTAAGGACTTTTAAAGTGTTTTCTCGGGGAGTAGGTTATTGAAACTCATTTTTTAATCAATACCACACTTTTATGAGAAAGTGTCATTTTCTATGACATTCAGTGGAAACTGAAGGTAAATAGTACTGTTGAATTGAATGACATTTGAAAAAAAAAAAGGTGCAACAAATTTAAACTTGATAATAATGTCACAAATAAATAACAGTATGACTAAAACAAAGAGAATAAATCTTTACAGAGCTTCAGCTCTTCATTTAGAACCTGCTGGAAGAATTTCTAGGAATAACAAATTACCTTTGGGCCAGCTAAAGACCATGAGAAAACTGCAACTCCATTAAATGAGGACAGGGAAAAAATACACATACTCATTGCCAGTATTTCAAATCTGACTTGGTATTTTGAATATCTTAATAGTTTTTATGTCAATCTAGAGTAATACTCTAGCATAATTCTCATTGATGCAGTTCTGAGTACTTTTTAACATCCAAGACCTTGATCACATGATAAACTGAGTACTGAAAGCAGTTCCTGAAACCTAACCTGTATATAGATTTAGTTTTAGGTTCTTGTAAGTAATAAATTCACTACTTTTTATGAAAAACTACTGAAATATTTGTCAAGATTTTCACATAAGGCTCAGCTCAGGATAATAAATTCACTTAGAAATATCTTTAGACTATCTTGATTTTTAGTTCAGTATAGAGATTCCTCTTAATTTCAAGGGTTATTGAAGACTCCCAGGCCTAAATTACTAAGTATTCACTTTAATGACATTCCAATGTAAAAATAAATAAATAAATAAAAGTTGAAAGAATGTTCTCCAAACAAATATTTCCTAAAATAAAAAGGTTGTGTTTTACAATTGCAAGCATTCCAAAAGAATATAAATCCCAAAACTGGATTATTGGATTCCATCTTCAAAAAAAAAAAAAAAAAAAAAGCACGTTCAGGAGTAGAAATCAGAGTTAAGATCATCCAGAAAGCCTTACCCACAAGTATAAGCAGAAAATAAAACAAGCTCCTACTTTATGCAGTCTTAGAGAGGTTTATTGGGACAAGGAGTAACATTGACTTGTGATCTTGTGATCACTCCTAGCATTCTGGTCAAGTTCTCTGAAGTTTCACTACTATTCTGAAATAGTGGTGAGGAAAAAGTTAATATTGTTTGGGCTCTCTTAGTTATTCCTCTCCATATTCAGGATGCACTGAGTGTTTTACAAAATGAAACTAAACCATGTCATTTTCATGATTTTTGAGAATAATTCTGAGAATACACTCTGAAGAGATCTGTGCTGGAAACGACCAGAAGATATTTGCCATTTAAACGCATATTAACAATAATACCTCTTACTATTGAATTTGACTTTTGTTTGCTTCATTCGCCTTGAATTATTCTCCCAGCTGAAAACCCACTGTGTATTTCATCACATTCTGGATACACAGCAAAGGAATAATGTATGACAATTCAGAAAAAAAAAAAAAAAAAAAAAAGGAAAACAAAAATATATAATGCAACTTATTAATGCTATGTAATTGTCATATTGAAGAAATGTAAGCATTGAAGAAGAATATAGGGACATCAAAAAGTGCAGTTTCTGTATTTAAGAATTAAAGGTGTGCCTGCCCTTACTGTCAGAATACACTTTCAGGAGGCAGCAATGAAAGTTTATATTACAAAGGTCACTCAGAGAAGAAGAATGTCACAAAGTTAAGTACATCCAGGGAAGATCAGATAATAGGGAATATGTTTTTCAAAGCTAAAATGATAGATTGCAAGAATAGTAAAATAGAGCACATGGCAGATAGAAAGGAAAATCAAGACAAGAAAAAAATAAAATAAAATAGAAGGGTAATACAATATAAGTGAATCTGTAGAAATCATAAAAGAAATGCCTGGAAACAAGAGAGAAACTTATTGAATAAAATAAAATTTATTCAGAGTATTCAGATGGCAAGATTCAGAAAAATAACCAGCAGAGTGGCATCTTAGCTGATTGCAAGATGCTTGACGAATACATTTTTAAAAAATTGTCATGTGTTTTCATATAACACCATATGAATAATTTAACACCAATGCCAAGATTTATGAAACGAGTATTATCAGTGAAATGTTAATGCCTGAGACAAAAAATTGTGGGGGCTTAGGGTAACTATACAGTTCTAATTTATAAAAACTTACAGCATTAACAAAAACTACTAACACTAGGACAAGATCTTTTTGGATTACCACAATATTAACAATGATGAAAGCTTGATGATGTTTGGAAATTCTATGATAGTTATCATTTAATAAAATATTTGGCAACCAAAATATGTATAATACTGTCGAAGCAATATTTATACCAAATAGCAAGCCTAATTATTTTTACTTAAAATTCCACTTCCTTTGATGAGCCCATCTTAAAAAATGTTTCTTTGTGCTGAACAAGAAATTTTATGATGTCATTAAAGTGTTACAGACACAATCATTATGTAATGCCCTTGGAAAATCTATAAGAAAGGACATGTGCAAACTGATTGATTTGCTCACTTGCATGCCTGGCCACAACATGAGAAAGGCAAAGTATGTTCATTTACTGTCGATGGCATTTGTTGCATCTAGATAATAATAATAAAAATAATAATAATGATCACCATGTTAGGTTTTCCTGTTACCCATACTATCTGGCCATGGTCTGGACCATGGAACACCTCCAGTTACAGAAATGAAAAATGTGTCAGCCCAAGAAAATACATCTTGCTGTAGAAATGCTGAATCCCAAATGTTTGAAGATTTTGGGGTCAATGTGTCACACCGTAGAACTGTGAATGTTAGTGTAACAATTGACACTATGCAGGGAGGAACACTGTTTTTGTGTTTTTCAGACTGCTGTATATCAGGCTTGACTACCAGTAACAGTCATCTCTATTTTTCTCTTTCTCTCGCTCTGTCTTTTTTTTTTTTCTTGTGGCTTTGAAAAGCAGCTCTTATTTTGAAACAGAAAAGAGATTAAAACTGGTAATAAAAAATGGATAACATTAATATATTAGACTTAAACATCACAGTGCAGTATTGGCATATGACAGTAAGGGTGAGATTCAGAGTGATTATTTAGTTTCTTTGCACTAGTGTGGTATAAACCTAACACCCCCCCCACACACACACACGCACGCACACAATGTAATTAGTCTGCAAGGGTTTTTTTTTCTTCTCTGTCTATGACTAGTATTCTAATTTCAGTAGTCATGATTTGTTCTCATGATAGAGGAAAATCTGCTGATTTGTTAGCCACAGATTTACTTGGCCATCTGTTCCAAAAAGTAATAGGAAAAGGGAAAGGAGGTCATTTACATAGTCATCTTATTCTTCCACCTGCCCAGGGCCACCTCCGCTTTCATCATTCCTGACAGACACTTGTTACAAGTCATTCTAAAACTCACATGATGAAGATCCCACAACCTCCATGGCAGAACAATGCACTTGTTACTTTAAGAGAAGCATTTATTTGTTTTAAAGAATAATGTATATGTCTTTTGGTGAAAAGGAAAAAAAGTTAATTCCCTTCATATACAAAACCAAAGCTATCATGCTTCTCTTTCTCTAAGCCAAACACAGCTTCAACCAACCTTTACTTATAGGACATATTTTCTGTATTTCTGATCTTCTCATTCCTCTACTAATTGATCTTTGTAAAAGCATAGTGTTAACAAATCGAATGTGGTATTCCAGCCGGGACCATTCCAACACTGAAAAAGGTAGAAGCATTAGGTCACAGGTCTTTCAGGATATATTCTTGACAGCCCACAGTGGTAGCTGTCTTTTTGCAACACCGTTGACATTATTGACTCAGGATGAGGTCCTCTTACATACACTTCTCCTGACTAGCCAGCTTGTTTTTGTGCAACTCTTTATTCTTATCTAAGCACAGTGTTCTGATGATCTTTATCTTTTCAATTTGTCATAATATATATATATTAAATCTAATCATGCCAAAAACACACATCAAGCCTAAGCATATATACAAATTCCTTAAATATCCTCTCAAGTCCTTGGCCAAATTCTCAAGTGACAAACTCAAACCAGGACACATATCCATGAAGTCTCTTCCGCTGTAGTCTTCCACTTTGACAATCAACCACTAATATCTAGAAACAGAGCATGGTTTCACTTTTTTTTTTTTTTTTTGTGCTGCTAATTTAATCTAAACCATATTTTCCAAGCTTTATTGTAAAACCATAGTGCAAAATGCCTTTCCAAAGGACACTGTCAATTTCTTCTCTGCTTTCTGCAAGTCTTTTCACTTATCATGTATTTGTTTTGGTATTTGTTTCTCACCATTTCTTGTTGGGTGTTTGTTCTTCTCTGTTATCAATTCTTTGACTATTTGGTGCATATTTTTTTCTAGGAACTAAGTTACTGTAACCAGCATATATTTCCTACTTCTTCTTCCTTTTCTTGTTTGCCTCTAAAGACCTGCTTTGCCATTTTCTCTTCTTCTGGAGCTTCTAAAAGGTGTCGAAAAAAATGGCTACTGCCTTGCTTCAATCAGATCTAGAGTGTCACAGGGTGAAATTTCCTCTGGCTCACATAATTTACATTGCCTGCAGAACTGTTCTCTCACCTGCTCTTTCCTCTGATTTTTTTGCACCCTGACTGTGATAACTATGTGGTCATAGTCATTACTTGTACTGAAGGTAGTAAGCTGCTGTACTTCCCAGTAGCCTTTGTGTAACAGCACATCCATAATTATTGAAGAGGTAAAAGAATTGCAACAGAGTGAACTGTTGCCAAACTAGCAGACTATGTTTCTCTTTGATTGACAAGCATGTTCTTTTACATTACTGTTTCCTATCTTTTGCCTGATATATTTCTTACAGATAAAGGAAAGCTCTCTCCTCTATCTCTTTCCATAAGTCTGTGTTCTTCCTTTACTTCTTGATCTCTGTCCGTTACTGGGAGTTACAGATCTTGCATGATCTAATGAGATGAATGTTATAAAGTGAGAATGGGAAGCTGTGTGCTTTCACTGAACTAATCTCTACCTGGTCTACGGGGCTTATTTGCAGCTGAAAGTCCTGGCAGTCTAGAAGTAAATGCCTCATAAAGAATTACTTAATTTAGTTATTAATGTTTGAATCAAGTCATTCTTCATTTTCCATAAAACTAGAATAGGCTAGAAGTAATTAAATTATTTTTACAAGTACTAATGAATAAAGTAAATGTGTAATTTCCAATAAATTACATAGTTACTTGTGGTGTGAAAAATTGTGCACTCAAAACAAGTAAAAAATGTGTCACTTTTACTTTTATAGTATGTCATTTAGAAGAGATATTAAAGCACTGTTTACTTTATCCCATGGTACTCTATAGAAAACTGTAGATTAATTTTCCCTCAGAGAAGCCATACAGTATTTTAACCTTGAAAGAAAAAAAAAAAATGCCTCAGAGAGAATCATTCAGGTACCTTGTATAAATTCTTCGGTAATAAGAAATAGGTATTTATGCACTTCACACATAGCCTGTATCTGTTGAGGAAACATATTCTTGCCCCATTAAAGGAAAGATGTGGATTTTTTTCTTTTTGCCCCAGCTTTAATTAAAATGCAAACTGAGGCATAATACTGCCCTCTCAAACAGTGTTTTTCTGTTCTGAAGCATGTGGTTAGACTTTCTTTTCTCTGGGCAATGGATAGGACAGAGGAGTCATGAAAGGAAAACAGGGAATGAAATACCACTCCTGCCATGCACTTCCTTTCTCTCCTGTTTTCCTTCCAAAGCTCAAGAGAATCTCTATGTGTTCATGGAAATGACAGAAGAATTGATTTCATATTCTCAAATATAAAAAGAGGCAACTTAAAAGAGTACAGTATTTATAAAAATGTGACTTACTGCAAGCTGGGATCCCTCTTGGCATACCTGCATGCAAGTGCTGTCTGTGAGTAATGCACCCACTGATTGTGCTGGTACACTGGGGGGGGAAGAGGAAAATACAGAGATTCAGAAAATATGTATCCCAGTAACCATAAATGAAGCAAATCTACTTTAGCTTTACAGTGACCTCCAGGAAGCAGAGCATGAACAACTTTGATTTATCACAAAACTGGAGCTTGCATCCAGAAATGTAAGTGTGAGATCATTTACTTAAAAGCTGTAGTCACCCCCGTAATCTTTAAGGAGCCAGATCCTGAGGCAAGCTGCTGATGTGCTAAGGCCTAGAAAGCAAGTCAGGCTTCCAGGATGCTTTACAAATATGGCAATATTGACAGGCTGTAAATTGGTTTCTTTGTGCATGCTTCCTAGCCAAACAACCCTTAAGGAAAGCATGATAATAGCACAAATCACCAAACACATTTCACTAGGCCTCTATGCCTGAAGATGTAAGTCTTCAGAATAAAATAAACCAGCTATGCTAGTTTTGAATACAAGGTATTCTTACTTAGTTCTGAAATAAACCACAATGTGGCACAATACAGTCTCCTTCTCTGCAGGAGTCTTTGCCTACAAGACATGAAACCAGTTCCTTCATAGATAACACTAGCTCCAGTGTGGGAGGACAGGCATTGATTTAGTGAAGTACTGGCCACTGAGACAGCCCGGAAAAAAACAGTGCCACACATTCAGATATAGACAGAAGGGCAATGATTTGTAAGACCTCCGAGCTCTACATGTTTCTGTGTTGTAGAGGTGAACATAGTTTTTGCCAGAATTTCTGTAGGTGTAATGACCCTTTGGCCATAGCATTTGCACTTCTGGTAGAGAGAATTTAGATTGTGACCCTGGCCAGCTCCACTGACCATCACCTTTTTACCCATCAACTTTTCCAAGTACTTCTCATTACTGCATTCTCTGCCTTAAAGCAAAATTGCCCAGAGAACTGATAGTAAAACATTAAGTAAGTTGTTGAATAACTGTTCACTTCTTACAATGAATCTCCAGTATCATTCTTTCACTAATCTAAAGACACATAAATTCAAAGCATGCAGTGAACCAGCTTTTACAATGGAGGCAGGATAACTTAATAGTAAAATAAGAATTATATATTTTTAAAAATAGTTTGTTTTTCAGCACCCTGACTCAGAACAGAATCTCCAAAACTAAATAACAAATTAGCAGGTTTTGCACAGCTATATACTAAGAGTCCATAAAATAGTGTTTCTTATTGTTAAAAATGCCTGGAGTACCTTATCTTCTGTAATATGCTAATGGCACATGCTGATTTCCAAAACAGTAACCAGTGTAGGCTAACTGCTGGAAGATATAAAAACATTTACATAGATGAACAAAACTGTGTGTGGTAATGTATTTGTAAATCTATCTTTCAAATGTCATTTCCAGACATAATTGCTCTGTAACTAGCTCTAATTAATTAGGACCCTAAAAAGCTATAACAAATTGCAATCAACATATTTGAAAGCACTTTAGAAAGATATTTTTGAAATTTTCACTCAATATAGAAATGTGATAATTCAGTTATTCATACTCCTCGGATTTGTTTCCATATGCTATATCTAGAATGAACTAAGAAATTATGTTTCCTTCTTAAAAATATCAGAGCTTTCCAAGTTTCCAGTACATATTTACTTTTTAATTTATTTTCCAATGGGGAGAGAAACAGAGCTCCACAGCAATTTTAAATTTATTTTTTCAAAAACCTACAGCAAAGTAAATCAAAATTGAACCACCGCAAACTAAAGGAGTCACTTGCATATCCTATATCCTGTGTATATAGCAAAACATTAAATATTTTGAAAGGAATTCACAAATACCAGGAACTGAACAAGGAAGAACTTGAAGTAGCCTGTAATAAATGGTGAGAAACAAGACAGTCACAGTCCTGGGCAGAAGGCAGATGGCTCCTGGTTACCCACCACAAGGATCCCAGCAATTCCCTTCTGCCAATACAGCTCTCTGACCCCTGATATGAAGTCATACACCCTCTTCTTTCCACTTTTTCCAAACCCAAGGATTTTGCATTCATGACTACTGTGTGGTCCGGCTTCAACAACAAAATGGAGAATCGGTCCTTCACGCACAGCCTCACAGAGACTTGGTGGTTATACTGCACATCTATGGGACATGAAAGCTGTGAGCCTGAACAGGCTGAGCCACTTTTTGATCTAGCTCAGTCACTTGTTGTGAAAGCTCAGCCAAGACAACTAAAACAGCCCTGGTCAATATACAATAAACCTACGCATCTAAATCATCAAACTATAATCTGCTCCTGAAAGGTGTTACTTCATTTCAAAGTGTTTTAGTGCTGAGTCATCTTTTCGGTACCTTTTTTCCTAATAGCAACATATATACAAAACAACGAGTCCCCAGCATCTGTGTTTTTAGAAGATGTTCTATAAATGTTTTCTCAGTTCCTCATATTATGTTCATTGAGCATAATATTTTAGTATGTTATTATTTTTGTTGACTTAAAGTTACAAACATGTAAGTGGCATTTCTATTAAGTTTTGTGCAGATGTAAATCTTGGCAGGAAAAAGCACAACCAATATGAATGGAACAGTTTTAAACATTTGTTTGACTTTTTTAGAACACAGTTAACCCTAACTTATGAGTGCTTATGAAATCTGACAGTTCTGAATGGAGATACAGAGAAAAATTTCTTTTAGAATAAAGCCATTTTCTTATGGAAATTGGCTCTTTGTATTCCTGAGTTATTCCCTTGGCTTTTTTATGTGAAAGGTTTTTTTTAAAAAGTCTTTTATTTTTCCTTTTCTTATGAAGTTGAAAGACTGCTTTGCAAACATTCTGTTTACAAAATCAAAACAACAACAACAAAACAAACAAACAAACAAATAACAACAAAGCTTTATGAACAATGGTCAGGAAAACAGATATGACCATAATTTCAATTCATTTTTTTCACCAAAACATGGTGTAACTTTATTCAGGCACTTTATATAAATTTATATAAATTTATATATAAAGGCACTTTATTCACTTCAGCACATACCACTTTAGCTAGGGGGAACATAGGCTGAGGACATTTTGTCCAGTGTAGCAATGCCATACTTTGTCATAATATTTAGAAAACAAAAGACAAGCATTACGTAAAAAGCTTGAAAACTATGATATCCTGTTAGAAAGCAAACCAAGAGTCCTACCCACAGGTATGTTGGATGGAAATGGCACTTGGAAGCAGTTCTCACTCTCCCGTCCCCATGTCTGCTATACCCATCTCTCCAGGATTCCTACTTCTTCCACCTGCATGAGCTCTGAGCACCTCCCTCATAAGAAAGCTACATTTGCTGCTTTTGTACTGCTTGGTGAGAAATATTGATCAGAGCCATTAGATGCACAAGAGTAGAAGAAACAACAGCTCCTAATGCTTCACCTGAAAAAAGAACAGTAGCTCAGTTACACTACTCAGTGCCCACCTGTGTCAGTTTGGCAAGCAGATTGTTTGGTGATGCTGACTGAGGACTGCTGCCAGCAGGTCAAAGAAGATGATACTTCTGATGAAGCGGCAATTGAGGTGGTGTGTCCAGTTCTGGGCTCCTCTGTACAAGGGAAATGGAGCCACTGGACAGTGTCCAGCAAAGAGCCACTAAGATGATTAAGGGCCTGGAGCATCTCCCTTTTGAGGAAAGGCTGAGAGAGCTGGGACTATTCAGCCTGGAGAAGCATATAAATACCTGAAGGGAGGGTGTGAAGAAGACAGAGACACACTCTTTCTAGTGCACAGTGACAGGACAAGAGGCAATGGGCACAAACTGGAACACAGAAATTCTGCCTGTGAGGATGAAAAAGCATGGCCACAGTTTGCCCAGAGAGGTATTAAAGAGTCTCCCTTCTTAGAAATATTCAAGTCATTTGGACCTGGTCATGGTTAAGCATCTCTAGGTGGACCTGATTCAGCACGGGGTTGGACCAGATGGTCCAACCATCCAGAGATCACTCCCAACCTCAACCATTCTGTGATTCTTCAAAATATGCCCTGAGTCAGAAGTAGGGAAAGGTAGCAAAAGCCAAACATTGTAGGTATGTCTCTTGGACTTAGCCAGGAGGTCATCAGGTTATAACATACATGCATACATATATATGGGAAAGAGAGGGAGTGTATCCTCGATTCCCCCTCTTCTGAAGACTTTTCCCCACAAGGTCATGTGTTCACTTAGCATTTGACAGAGTTCATTTTTTTATGTCCTTAACAAAGGGACTGTGCTCTCTAAAGACTTCTCTCTATTTCCGAAGGATGTCCCTTCTGAGTTGTTCATCTCATGAATGTCCCCCATGAATAATTTCTCCTCCTAAAGTCAGAATTTCCCCCAAAGGCAGATTCACGGCAAGAAAGTCTTCCTCAAGTTATGCTCTTCAGTGATTGAGGTCCCATGTTTATGGAAAAAAAAAAAAATCTTTTGAGAGTCTCAGGGCATTGATATCTTGAATCTCAGCAAATTGCCATGGGGTAGAGCATTCTGGTGTTATCTGTTAATACCAGAAGGTGCAGTCTTATAGATTTTTATGTTAAGATGCAAAACAGTGGCACCTGGCGATTCCAGTTCCTTGAACAGAAAGAGTATTTTTGTATTGAGTCTGTTCCGTTCCTGTATTCATCAAGTCACTTTGCTGAGCAAGAACAGATCAGTTAATTTTTTGGCCCAGCTTGCTGCATAGCCATATTAATTGGAATTTTCCATGAAGGATTTATAGGGCACAGTTAAAATGAAATATACTTGCTAACACCTCTGCAGAGGAGTTTATATTAGAAAATAGATGAGGACTAACTGGGTTCCCTTTAGAAAACAAATGTACATGTATACACTGCACATTGCAAACCAAGTAACATACATTGTTCAGGGTATGAATTAAACACAGAGTGAAAAAAAAAAAAAAAAAGGAATGAAAAGATCAAGAACTTATATTTTAGAAGCTTCCAGTTGTCTTTTCCCTTTTCCGGAAAAATAATAATGCAAAATATTTTTCTACTTGTTTTTCTCACCACAAACCAGCTACCTCTCAGCCATCGCGTGGTAAAGTTTCACTCTAAATAAAGCATTGATGGTATGAAAGAACAGCTGAAAAAAAAAAAAAATGACAGTCAATTCTGACTGTCAATCTACACATTTAATGAGAAACTCTGCTCGATTTAATGAATCCTGGTGCTTCAGTCTACCATCACTTTAAGTAGAACCTGCATACACAACTACATGGTGTCAATTTGGGGCACACATTATGGCAGTGCAATACACCTCTGAAAGGAGAACTTCATTTTCTGAACTATTAACCATATAAGCAACTGTTACTAATTTACTGTGAGAAATGTGTCTGAAAATGCATGTGTCCACATGATTGGCTTGGTGAGACAGATTGAAAATGTTTAATCAAGACTGCATAATTCCATGTCTACAGTAGCAGCTAGATTAAAAACAATCAAAAAAAAAAAAAAAAAAAGAAAAAAAAAAGAAAGAAAAAAGAAAAGCAGCACTATCACTTCACTAGCATGTCAGGGGTGAAAGTCTAATTGGTTTCTAGTTGAAGATAAACTAACTTTGCTGTGAACTGGCAGCAGGAGGGGAGTGTTCATCATCTTGAACTTGATCTTTGACTCCTGAGTCTGATAAAACTTGAAAAGGAGTACTGTTCTTTGGATTGTGTATTTGGGGGAAATGGGGGCACAACATGGAAGAGAAGGAGAAGAAAAAAAAAAAAAATTTTCAAAGCTGCTATATTTCCTATCAGAACTAATAAGCTGGTAATAACACCTAGTTCAGGACCTTTCACTCACGGCAACAATATGGACATAAAGTCACTGGTAACAAACGCCTGAATTTTTGCTCATGTTTATCAGTGTTTATCAGCATAACCAAAACACTCAGCTTGTTTTAGGGAGCCCTCCAAAAGCCTGGCTTTGAAATTCCCCACAGAATCACTGACTTTAACAGTACCTGAGCACTGACTCTGGTGATCGCAGGCCATAAGCAAGCCTGAGCCTTTTCCCTGCCACCCGTGTTCCCTCGCACAAACCCATCCTTGCAGCCTCACAATGGGCTGCAGCCTGGTTCTTCTCTGCGTGAGGCTGAGAACTGGCCAATGCAAATACAAGCTGGAGAATTTAGGTTGTGTCACGTAGCAAAAAACTGTGAGTGGAACAAATGAGTCAAGCAGCTCGGAGAGCTGGAAATCTCTAATTACCAGACCCAGTCAGAGACAAACACTGAAGCTGGGGCGGACTATTTGCACCTAGTGCCACTCAACGAGGGCGACAAGGAATTTATGAAAGGTCAAAGAACTTTCCATATGTAAAACTTCCAGTGGGAACTCACTCGGCCAAGCTGCGAGGCTTTGGCAATGCTGCCACCTGCCGACTTCTTGCTCTCCGCTGTTTATTTCAAGGCTCTGCTTTGCTTTTTACCACGCTTACTATTTCTGCAGGCAACGTAGGCTGGTTTTGTTCTCCTCACCTGACAGAATCTCCAGTTACTCATTGAGTTTATAAAATTTACTTGAAATTTTCTCTTTATGTCCTTGGGTTGTTGTGGCATTTCCTTCTCTGCCAAGCACCAACTATCCTGCATGCAACCGCAATGTCACCCATGGGAAAGATAAACATAAATATCAGACATCTATTACTTGCCTTTGTTAAATATAGCCTCCTCTCTTAAACAAAGCTTTCACTCGTATCACTTATATAGCTGTGGACTATGGTATATTCCCTGTCAACATGACCCTTATTGCTTGATTATCAGACTGTTAAAAAACACTTTTCTTTTAAAAATACCTCTTGAATAAATACAAAAAAAAAAACCTTCCACATCAAACTCTGTTAACAAAACATCTATATTAGCAATAAATCTGAGTTATAAAATTTACATAAAAATGGGTATAAATGTATAGAAATGCACACATGCAGGGAAATAGGATTAATAAAATGAATTAGAGAGAGAGAAAGAGAGAGAGAGAAAAGGAAATATAACCTGACCATATCGATGAAATATTTTCTCTGTGATTTGCTGCTTCTGCTTTCAGTGGACATCTAGTTCAATTTAAAAAGTGGTGGTGTAGATAATAATAATAATAATAATAATAATAATAATAATAATAATAATAATAATAATAATAATAAACCACATTGCAACAGTATTCCCACTGCAGGCTACTGTATGTTTGTGTGTAGGATGAGACTCGAGCATCAAGGAGAGAAGACTGGAATTAAGGGACAAGCTGCTCCAGCATTTACTCTTGCTGCCCAGCTGTGTGGGAGAGCAAAGAGTCTGCTGCAACACTGCTGGCCTCGCAGGGATATTTAAGAGCCATGCCCGGACAGCAAGAGGGGTTGCAAGAGCCACTTGGTCAGCACCAGGCAGGAGTGCATCATCTCCATGCTTGTAGAGTCTCATTGTGAAAACGATCTGATGAAAAAGGAACTTTGAAAAGTCCTTCCAAAGAACTGTGTGAGTACTGCAGTCTGCAGCCGAACTCTCAAAATCAATTCAGCAACTGTGCCCTTAAGTGAATATTGCCCCCCTCCAACACACACACATTTTCAGATAGCTGTTGAGAAAATATCACAAGGGATTTTGGAGGAGAGAATGCTGGCCCTTCTCCCTCAAAATCCTTTTTTTTGTTTAATTGTGTGCAATTAATTTTGTTTAATTTATGTTTAATTGTGTGTGAGAGACTGTTTAGGATGATGGCATCCTGTTTTCATTTAGCTCTCTTCTCTGCACTTTCCTACAAATATGTCTGAATTTTCATGTTCATATGTTTCACACACCAGCATCACACTTGCTTGTGCTGCAATTGCATCTGGGCCAGAACCCAGCCACAGAGTGCTTTTGTCTCACAGGAACGGCAGGAGCCAACCCATCTGTGTATCATCGAGTTGGGAATCAACTGCTCTTTTCATCTTGCCCCATCCCAACACCAGCCATGGACCTACAGTGGTAACCCCATGGCCAAACCCTGGAGGCAGCACATACTGGTGGCAACAGCCTCTGACCTTAGGGTGAAACCACCAGCTCTTGCATGCAGGCAGCCCAACACAAGCGTAGTTTTTGTTTCTTTGTTCCCAATTAAGGAATCTGCACCTGAATTTTAATTGTGAGAAAATGTGCCCAATAAAGAGCAAGCAACAGAGAAGTGTGCCCTTGGAGGAACTCCGGCCACAATTATTTGGCCTAAACCCCTACATTTCTTACATTATGTTTAATCATTATAAGACAGATAAACTAAAGGTAATGACTGCAGCAGTGGACAAGCCCTGATGATTAGCTAAGGTACCTAAGGGTGTGCATTAAAATAAATAAATAAATAAATAAATAAATTGCATAATGATGTGACTGTTTAAAAATTACAGAACTGTACAATCAAACTGCCAGAGAATGGCACAGTCTAGCTGCCTCAGTTTAGCTGATGTGGTCCTGAATCCCTCCACCAGCTGCTTTCTTTTTTGAACTGCTTGTCCACTTGAAATGTAACAGCACACTTTTCCAAACTCTCACAGGCTCTCACAGTTTTCACTTACGTATAAAGCCTCTGGTGGGCTGCATGCTGTTTTCTCAGAGAAACAGTTCATACCTGTAACACATATTAGCACCTTAAGAGTTACCGCCAAAGGAATACCAGCATTTACAGATCACCTTTATCTGCTGTTATGAAGTTGTAGACTAAATATTGCTCACAAATGTATGTGATAATACAGATTACATAAAGAAGTTTTCTCTTTAAAAAAATCAACACTGCCAACCACCTGCTAAACTCTCAACACATCTTAATGGTTTAATTGAACTGTGGGCTGGCCTGTTAAAAAACTGTTACCACTAATGTACTCTGCACTTCAGCTTCAGCACTACTATTTATGATTTTAAATCTGCATTTAAATACCAGTCATTAATTATTCATCAATAAATAAAATTAAAGGAAGGCAAATGTAATCACCTACCCATGACTCATAGAATTGAAGATACTGAGCAGCCTGACCAACTCTAAACATTAGGCTTCCTGCAGTCCGTTAAGAGTTATGCAAGACCAATGACAAATGAATTGCCAACCAGTGGAGTTCTTTAACAAAAAACTGCAAAAACATGAGGAACTGAGTAAATAAATGATTGTTTTCTAAACAAAAAGTGCTCAATTTCATCCCAGTTTCATTTTGCTAAAAAGAACTTTGCTACCATGAATTCTGAGCTGCTGCCAAGATTATTGTTATGTAGCAGTCATCATTTTGTATTGAAATTGATGTTTTTTCTAGAGAAGCTGCAGATTGGTTCATAAACATCCTTTTACTTTTCGGAACAAATGAATGCAGCTTCTATGACATGTAAGAGGAACATCTTACAATGGATGCATGACAAACTGTCCCTGAGGAGACTTTCTTCAAGCTAAAAAGATAAAGTGGTTCCCACTTGGCAAATATTCACTATTGTTTTCAAGAAGCAAATGAAGAGGGGAAAATGTATTTTATATTTACTAACCATTTAGTAAAAGAAAATTCTTCTTCAGAAATAAGAAAATACATTACAAGCTGAAAAGCAACCCCCCTCCCCGGCACCACCACCAAGAAAACCAGCAGTTTTTGTTGAGAGTGACATGCCTTCAGCTTATTAGCAGGGTTTACACTATTTACTGTATTTATTACTTGCAAAGACAACAAAGGGAAGGAAGTATGGAGAAGTAGCCTTTTCTCCCAGTAAAACAAATTGTCTAAAGAACATCACTTTTCAGTAGAATGAATATGAAATAAATAGGTCCAGGGACTCCATTAGCATGTAAGCAGACATTTCACATGAAATTTGTGGTGGCAGGTAGAGAGAAACACAGAAGAGAAGTACTTGCATTTTTTTAAATCCTGGAAAATAGAAGTATACTATAGCTATGTCATAACCACTGTAATACTACTTTCACACAATAATTTATAAACCAAGCTATTATTAAGTGATCTGTGAGTAGGCTGGTGTATTTTTTCTCAGTGTCAATGTAACTCTTTCCTGAGGAAATGTACATTGCAAATCTAAAATATTTTGTGAGTGAATGAATCACAAAGAATTCTTCGATGGCTGAGGCATACTTTTGCTTCCTCTCGTCTCACACATTTGGTATTTAATCTGTTCTTGAGCACATCAGCCTCATTTTCTCTGCCATGAAGTATCTGTGGAATCTGAAATATGCTGACTCCTCTTATACTTTAACTATGGTCCAATTAAGCTTCTGCTTCCGTAATACTTCCATGGGCCGGAAATTACAGGAAAGAATAGAATGGCATTGTCCCATGCCTCTAATGAGGATAAACAAAGGGTAAGGAAGAAAAGTACCTTTAGCTGTTAAGAAAAGTACTTAATTTTTTTGCAAATTAATGTTGGATGCTAAGGACATAGAATGAAACAGATATAATGCTCTAACACACACACATGAAGATTTGTATGCACAATTATCACTCCGAACAACAGGAAGCATTTTAAGAAGGGTGTTTGAATGACATTTATTCAAACTGAAACATATTATCCCTGTTGAGTAGACAGATTGGAGATAGGTAATTAAAAAGTAACAGTGTTTGAAACAGTTAAAAATGCAGCACTTAATTGTTCATCTCCAATGTATGTAAGGTCGTACCTTATGTGTGGTATCTATTTACTGATTAAAATAAGTTTAAAATATTACTTTTCTGGAAAGTAGATACAAATGGATTATTTCTGTTTTGCAGTTATCAAATGTGGGAAAATTAGCAATGATCAAAAATGTTCTTGTTCTGCAAAATACAATGACTTTTTGCAGTGTTTTAAAGTTTGTTTAAATATGCAACGCAAAGAAATCCTATGTATCAACACAGATCTTGCTTCCATTTGAGGTACTGCAAACCACTATTGATTTCAGTGGAGGCAGGATCAGGTTCTTAGAAATGATAACAAACCAATTCTGAATTCTCTTATATTTACCAAAGACAGTTGTCATCTTTGACAGAGATGCAGAAATGGCAAGAATATCTATTCATGTGCTTTAGACAGTGGCTTTTAGCAGCAGGAAAAAAAGATATCAAAGGGGTCAGCTTTACAAGCATATGCAAGAGTCGTATTATAGATGACTTTTCTGAACAAAGGTTTGCATGATCAGGCCAAATTACTTGTTAGGCTTTCACCAAGCTTTCAGATAGTGAGGAAAAAGGAGAGAAATGGTTATTAAAATGGTATTTGTAAACTTGTTGCAGGGTGGTGACTGGGTTTAAATTAAAGTACAGTCGTTAAATATCCTTGAATTAGTACTTTTTATTAACAGACAAAGAGCACTCCATGCAACTTCTGTTTCAAATCACACTATGTGTCACTAAACAATCAGAGCATGTTTTCTCTTTCTTTTGACCTTGGCAATTAACATATAAACTTTCAAAGCACTACACTCAGACCTCTGAAAAGAAATATGATACAGAACACAATTAGTGACATAAAGATGAAGGAGACAAATAAAGGGTATCTAAATATAAAGAAATTTCCTTAAAAGTCTTCCTGAAAATGAGACAATGTTATTAGAGATTAGACAGTTTAAAGTGAAAAGACATCTGACATTTGCATTGATGCTGTAGTAGTGTAGCTCTGACTTACAGTAAGTGTAATTAGAGCACTCACTCTATGGAGGAAGAAAGGCCTGTCACTCTGCAGCAAAGCACCAAGCAAGACTAACAATGTCTTATCCTTAAATTACACTTCTGATTTGAAAAAAAATAATAAAATAAAATAAAATAATAAAAAAAATTAGAAAAACAAGGTTTGAAGTGGATTGTGTAGTGTTAGTAACTGAACCTTTCTCTGCTTCTCTGTTACAGTAAGTTATTACATATTTTTGAAGCCCAAAGGACAGCTCAAGATTCATCTGCTTGAGCAAATTCACTGGTAGGATTATGTTGGAAAAGCATGATGTAAGCAGACTTTTTCTAGTAGAATAAAACCCCTCAAGATACTCATAATTAAATTGATTAATTTGGCTTGTGAAGGTGCACTGTGTCATCTGATTTTGGAGGTAGACAAACATCCAAGAGTTAGAATATCACTGCCTTCTTGTCCCTCCTTTCTTTAGAGATAACACACTGCTGACTAACATGGGAAACACCTTAGACAAAAGCTTCTTTTCAGCTGACTTGATTGAACAGAGTTGTAAATTTTAGTTTTCTCAAGGTCTGGACAGGAAAAAAGTTCCATGCACTGGAAATAGCTTTGAACATTCTAAAATACATGAAATGCAAACAGTTCAATCCCTGTTCAACCTTGAAGACATCCCCTGAAAACCCCACTGTCCATAAAAAATCACCTCTTCTAAGAGGAGTTTAGACAAAACAGATGAGGTTCTCACTCTTAGATGACCAGGCACAGAGTATATGATACCCACAATGATGCCTTCCTCTTTTCTTGCAACGCTATTGATTTTTCTGTCATCTGCCCTCAGAGATGCACTGGAACTATTTTGTCATTACATTGCTTGCTGTGAGACATGCGAAGGACAACAAAAAATCTAATGCTGCTCTCTGAAATAGTAATCATTTTACAAATTTCAGAATGGAAATTGAGAGTACTTGCCAGAGAGTTTCATGAAGGGCAGCTGACTTCCAGGCAATGGCCTCACACCTGCTTTTCAGGCAAGCCATGAAGGTTTTGTTTTCTAAGGATCCCTAAACATTCTCAATTTAGAAGGAGCAATACCTTTCCAAGGAAGTTGAAAACAAAACTAAAAATCATTGACAGTTACAATTTGTAAGGATCCTTTTGGCTATAGCCACAATGAAGAGAATGTTATGGGCTTCACTTGCCAAACTCAAGAAAATCCATAACTGAAATCTATGCCAGCAAATGAAATATAAGGCACATAAGCAAAAACAATACAATATAATGGAAAAATCAGAGCTACTTGGCCAGTAATCAATGTAAGACTACCAGGAAATAAAGCAAACTGGACTATCAAATAAGAGTTTCTGAATAGCTAACCTACTTCTGTTGAGTAGGCATTGCATTAAAGTTGATCGTCATTTGAACTACTTATGAATAATTGATTCAGGAATAATTTCACCAACAAAAATCTCCAAGTTCAATTTGCTACAGTTTGTGGAACATATTTATATCCATTTATAATAATGCTAATCGACAGCAATCCAGACTTTGGAACCCTTAAAAAATTAATTGAACATCACAAACTCAAATACAGTCGATCAACATAATCTAATAGAGTGTCTTCAATAGATTACCTAACAAAGATCAATCATAATCACAGGACCCTCAACTATTTCTATTCTCCTGTGGTTATTAAAATAGATGGCATTTGCCAGTATGTCCAGAAGATTAATGAATCAGATTTCTGGTAGATCAGAATGGGAAACTAAATTAGGAACAGGTAGTTCTTCAGAAGAACCCTGATCAGTAGTCTGTCCTCACAAGCAGTTTTTGTCAAGAGTTCCATTTGGAGTATTTGTTGATCACAATAACAGAAGCATGACCACAAACTGCAGAATATTTAGCACTTCCTAGATTCCTGTAAGAGAACTGTGCCTACAGTTGCTCCCCAAGATGAAAATTAAAAAAAAAAAAAGTCAAAAGCAATCCTGAAATATTATGTCATCTTAATGAAATATTTTTAATGTTTAATTATTAATAATACTGTATTTATTATTAATTAATGAGATAATATATTTCCTTTTTCTTTTTGAATTGATGAGCGAATGCTACAGAAGTAGACTTTTAATGTCATATTAGTTATGGACATACAGACAGCTAAACAAAAATTGTATGTGCCCTGTAGTCCTACACTGAATGCCTACTTACATACAACAGGAGAGATGAAGCACATTTAACTCACTGCAACAAAAGAATGAAGAGTTATAAGATCTCTGGATTTCATGCATATTTACGTGAGAGCACACTAAAAGCAGAGTGTCTTTTCACTTAATACTGTCTAACTTTTTGTTGGCTTGTTATCTATCTCCCTTCCCACCCCAAAGGAAATTACAATTATTTCATTATTATTTTTATTTACATTTACATTTACATGTTTATTACATTTTTATTTACAAGTGTATGTGCCTTGCTATGTAGGACAGCAGCACAATGAAAATATCATCTCACTTGCAAATCCAGAATAAATATGAGACGAGTCTGCAGTACAAGAAGTGGTTACAGCACAACAAGCTCTGCACAATCAAGAAACATACCCTAGTGTACCTGAAGTGATGATGTATGGTACTACATCTTCTTTCACCTCATAGGTACAAGAGACACAACGTTCAATGACAGCAATGCTCTTCCTCCTCATAGGCCCTTAACATGATGATCAAATTGGTAGCTGGTATAGAGCACCTCTGGCATTGAGATTAAATTTTGGCTACAAAAATCTGACTCTTATAAAAAGTTTTCAAGAAAAGAAATAAATCCCAAAAGAGATATTATTAGAAAAAAAATAATGTATTTTTATTCTACTTCTCTACTTCTGTTCAGTTTGCCTTCCTAACCAATTTTTCAGGTTTCCTACACAGCTTTATCCAAGAAACTGATGTTACAAAACATCAGAGAAACTGTTTACAAAACAGTTGTATTTATCATACATCTTTATTCAGAAATCAGCCTGACACAGCAACATTGACAAATAATTTGGAAAATTACAGTGCTCCAAACATCACTTTCATGAAAGCCCTCCTAGAACAGTCCAGTGAGTGCTAAAAGAATCAGCAGCAGAGTATTATTCTTGCTTTCATAGAAGGGGGCTACTGGGCATGAAGAAACTGCTGCGATAAGCATACCTTTTTGTTCATGTCTTCCTTTCCAGATTAGTTTGGTAATTATGTAGCTAACCCTTTCCCTACCAGGAAGAGGAGAATCCCTTCATGTTTCAGAAGTGCAACAGCTAGCAGAAGAGCTCCTGATGGGCCAGCTTCATCAAAGCCACATTGCCACAGAACCAGAGTGTCAAGGACAGATGGACAAGGACAAGTAAACCTCTGCACCAACTGCAAGCATCCAGGGGTTCTTCCTAGAATCAAATTTTCATGTTTGATAGGTTCTCTTTGATACAAGAAAATAAGCAAATCCCGAGTGAATTATATGGTGAGAATGTTATTAGGTTTCATGCCTTCACTGCCTCTTAAAATGACCTGAAGAAAGTTGCCCTATAATCTAAGAAAGTGAAAGCAAGTATTTGGAGATTAGGTAGCAAGAGACTAGACCTGCACCTTATAAACTACATAAACAAGGATCCTTAATTGTCCACTATCAATGCAAAGGGAAGAGTCATATGTGTTGTGAAGCACACAGACCAGTCTTTCAACACTGAATTGTAACAGCCGTAGTGAGTGCCATCTAAGTAGTGCACTTTGCATTGAAGTAGATTTAGTGCATCGAGTAAAGTGTGGTACCACTTTCTCCCCTGCAATGCAATGTCAGTTCCAGTGGAGAAGTAGTCTGGTTCTTGCTTCCTTCAGTGAGCATCCATCATCAGCTAGCAGATAGTAAACTGCACTCTTCCAAGACTACTAAGGTTAAACCAAAATGTCAGAACAGATTGAGCATTAATTTGTGATATGAAGATACCAAGGAAAATTTGGAAGTTTGATCTTCAGATCCTTTTTTAAGACAGAGCATCCTGAGTTCAGGCAAATAATGCTGTTTAGGACTAATACTGACTCAGACATGAGGTTTAAGAAGATTGCCTTAAAAATGTCAATTTTATACTGTTGGTATTCTTCCTGTAAGGAGATTCACCATTTCCTTTGGTGATGCTTGAAATGAACTAGGATCTAGAACCACAATGCTCAGTAACAGAGTGGCGTGAAGCTATTGTATTTATAAAAATACATTTTCTACATACATAAAGAATGCATGCCTCAGCACCTACATTTTCTCTTTCCTACTTCATACCACTTCCATTGTCAAGGTCTGGCATAATGATCTGGTTTGGCAGAACACTGAGAAGGGACAGAGCAGCAGTGAGGTTCCCCCTTCCTAAGAAACTCCAGAGAAGAATCCTGTTGGGAAAAGCAAAATCATAGCAGCTGCTCAAACGTGGTCTGAGCAGAAGGGAGATCAAGCTCACTGGAAAGCAACCACCTCCTTAAGTAGTTCTACAGATAACATGTGAAGGACACACGTTGGAATATTGCAGCCCCTCTCAAGGGGTCCTTTCCTCATAAATGAGTCTAATAAACAAACAAACAAACAAACAAACAAATAAATAAGAATGGGGCTGATACAGGCTGACAATTAAATATCTTTTTGTCATCTATTTCAAACTGTTCTCCAAAATACTTGGAAGTATATTTTTCTTCATGTTCACTCAGTTTTTTTAATGTTATGACAGGCTATGCAGCATACTGGTAGGAGATTCATATTCTCTGTTCGGGGAGGAGGGGGGGGAACGTAGAACTGAACAACTGAACAAGTTACAAGACTTTTATTCAGGGAGTAATGTGCATTGTCATTGGAATACCAGGAGAAGACTTGGATTATAGGTTTATCTGTCCCTTTTTATGGGTGACCTTGAAAATGCTTAGAGAAAGCTGGAGAGAAAAGCAATTACATTTTTGAAATTACACACCACTGTTCTCATTCATCTTGATAAGCACTTTTAAGGAATCCAAAAAAGGGCAGAATAATGCTTTTATAACAGTTACAGAGACCTTGGTTCTGCAGAGTCAGTTTTAAAATGAATTTAGATGTACAAAGATGAATTTTTATTTCCCTTTTGTTGCTAAATTGGCCACTAAAAAAAAAAAAAAAAACCCTGCAATTCTATACTGGGGCAGTTGAGAAGAAAAACAAAAAAGTGTACAGGATTTTTTTCCTTGTTCTGCAAAGATATACAGCAACTTGTTTTATGTTGTGCAGCCATCCCTAATGCACCACAAGAACCTGCATTCATCCCTTTCTGTGTGTTTAGAATTGTGATTGAAGTGTTGATAGGAAGCTGCATTTATAGAAACAGGATGCTATGCAAACGATAGGCACAAGATCTTAGTTATTCTTATTCCTGCTGTTTAAGCTCCCCCGTGTTCATTTAGGCATGATCTGTCTTCGTGTCTCTTTTGCTCTCGTTATTATCTTGCCTTACCAATTAGGTAAGGTACTGAATGGCCTGTTATTCCAGCTTGGGAGGGCCGAGGGTCAGAAGGAGTCATGCTTAATGCTAAGTAGCTATGAAACGCTAAAGGCTGTAAATTTATCAGGGCAGTTGGCCTGGCCCACTGCAGGGCAATGGGTGTAAGTGCTTTTCTGCTTGAATTACACATTGAACTGCGCTAGCTTTGAAATGCCAGCATCCACGCTGAGCTCAGCGAACGCTCCACAAGTGCAAAGCTCCAGCCTCTGCTCTAATAGCAGGAGCAATAGGGGTTATATTTGGAAGCTCTTGGCAGCAAGATAGAAAAGGAAACTTCAAAAATCATTCTGCTTCTTTACTGAGGACCCCCTTAGGAGTAGTACTGGGAGGAATTGTGTCGACCTGCCACCGTTAATAGTCACTCAGCAACCCAGCACAACCACCGCTCCAGAATCAATGCACTGCAGCTATTCAGTAGCAGTACCACATCTGATGCTTGAAAGGATGGAAAACACGATATGTGACAGCTGCTTATGAGTGATAGTGATAGTGAACAAAAAGCCTAATGGGTACTGGAGTCTTCCCACCCAGCATACAGAAAAGGCGAGGAAGGGAATGATGACTTTTCCTAGCACGGCTGCACTCTTCAGCAGGCACCGTCCTGTGTGCCAGATTGGCATCTCCAACAGCTCAGCAGCAATTATTCACATGCCACCTCTGAAGCTGTGACTTGCTGCTCTCATAATCTGCACTATATCACATACCAGACTGTACATCAAGAGGTTTTCATTTCTTGGACAAGAGAATAGGAGACCAACGGACAAATCAGAAAAGGATCAAATCTGTTTGTCTAGATTTGTGCAAGGAAAGCCAGTGTTATATCATAACCAACATGCACAAGGTTAAAATCTAAACAAGGCTAGGTTAGCTTTAGAAAGGTAGAAAGGTTTTCTGATACACCAGAAAAATGGCCAGGCTTTATGATATGGTATTTTTATAACTGGCTTTGTCGGGAACGTGGTTTTATATGCCTTGGCCTGCTTGAAACTTTGTATTTTGAAATATCTAAATAATTTCTGGAATTGCTGATTGCTTCCTGAAATCCCATAATCCTCAAATTTGATGTACAGCAATGCATTTTCTGTGGTAGCTTTGCTTATGTCTACTATATGGCTTAGCATAACAAACTTTTAACTCCACATCTGAATAGATACTTGTTACACCTTACTTCAGTGCACTTCACTCTTCACTGTGTGTGCATAACTATGATTGGTATTCAGGTAAAAATAGTCACTTGTTCTGAGAGGGAAGCACGTTTGTTAACTTGACTGAAACTTTTTAAAACGTGCCTTAAAACAAATGTCAGAAGTTATTCATTGTGACAAGTCCCTATAGAAAGTCTTTGGTGTAAAACAATAACACATTTCTAGCATGCAGAATGGCACACCACCTGCTCAGAGGGAAAAAAAAATAAAAATAAAATATCATCAGGAGATAACCTATTTATTAATGACATTATAAAAGCAGAGGTGACAATAAAGCTGGGGTAAAAAAATGAGTTTTATCAAAAGTCTTGGTCACTCATCTGTGTATACAAGAAAACCCTACACGCAGTTGTCAATAGCTCCTCTTAATCTTTTAAAAGTTCTAAGTAATATTTTGTAGATGTCAAATAGAAAGACTGCATTAATATTACCATGTGTGTTAATAACTAAGAACTATTTTTAGTAGGTATTTTTTAGTTGCCTTAGCAAATGCTTTCTGATATTATGCTCAAATTTTTGTACCATGGTAATTTCTTTTGGTTTAAAATACATAATCAGCTTTTCAAATATTTACATACCTCCAAGAAATACTATCAGGGCTACCTTTGACTGTGATTTTATCTTCATGCTAAGGAACAAAAAGGTTAAGATTTTAATCCACTGCAAGGGTTTTGCTGAATAAACCTCTTGTTTGTAAGAGTTGGATTAAGACAACACAGAGCCTACTTCACATAACTACAACACACTGAATCTTGTCAAGAAAATAAACTCTTTTGTTTATCCTTACTTATGCACAGGCCTACAAACAACTCTTATAACCAGCTAGTGGTCCTGCCTACGTTATCTTGTCTGCAAACATGTTCTGCATGCTGAAACAGCTGAAAGGAACATACAGGATTAGGAAAACACACAGAAGCTGAAAACAGGTTTTAACTCAACTATGGGAGAAAAAAATCCCCTGTGCCAGGTGATGAGCTTTATAGTCTCTCTGATCCCCCCTCATCCTCACACATTGTCCAGAATTGCCCCACTTTGTGAGAGAAAAGCTATGATGAAAAGCTTCTTAGAATGATCCAGCCAGAAGGAATACATCTACTTCAGTTTTCCTAAGAACAAATAAATCAGTATATAGAGAGCTGCTTTTATACTATGTTTTTCAAAAGGTACGCTAGCACCTAGAAAAAATGTTAGATCTGAGCATGTAAAACAGAGACCCCAAATTGTTTGGAAATCTGAAAAACACTGCTTAAACTGAATTTTAACTTTTGTGTTTTAGCTCAGGATGTCCCATGCATGTTACAAACTTCATCAGTTGTCCTTTTGCCATTAATCATGGTTGACAGTATCAGCTGGAGAAGTAGTGAGCTATTTGTTTAAGGACACCATCTAGCATTAGCCTGCAAAGAGTACGGGCTTAACAACATAAAGGAACATTACACAGCAATGTAGGACAGTTCTTCTGGTTTCCTGACAGGAAATGGTATTGTGCCAGAACTCTGCATTTGGTGAAATCTGCAGCATCAGACTGTAACTGATCCAGTAGCTCTCTTCAAGAAGATTCTCTACCAGTGTCTGGGTGCCCCCTCTGTCACAGGACAAGCGACCTCTAGCATGTCCTCAACCCCTCTCAGGGTCTACAGGCCTCTGTTTATCAAGTGGAATGGACATGATATTTTACTATGATAGTATTTGACTTGCATTATGAACATTACCAGCACCTCTGCTTTTGTAATTGAGGTCGAAGATTGTAGCTGTGGCACAAAACAGGTGCTAATACCAGCATTTTAAAACCTGGATTTCAGTTTTAAAACTGAATCTGTCCGAAGTGAGATTCTCTGTTCTCTTGTAGCAGAGAAGCCTAATAACCTGTGCTGATGTTATGGATATAGAGCAGCTTCTACCCATGCTTTAGCAGTGGAAGCAACCATGGCCTGAGATATAGGTCCTATAAGGACTTACTGCCACACACACAAAAAAGAGAGATATTTTCCAAGGTTTACACTCAGCAAAACCCTCTCATCAAATCTGAAGTGACCCTGTTTTTTCCTACCTTGAGACTGTACTTTTGCCTGACTGAACATCTGCTGATGACAGGAGGGATTATAAGATGATGCCTTGCCTTCTCAAGGATAAAGAGTACTTGCAAGCAAGAGGAAAAATGCCCACCTACAGGTCACCCCAAATTATTTGGCTTGTTTGCCATTCTGAGGGGAAGAAGGAGGGCATTGCCAGAAAAGGAAAATCTGCTCAACAGGGCAAATAGGTCAGTTTCAATAAACTTCATGATCCACATGAAGGGAACTCTGATTTTCTGACTGCTGCTTTCCAGCCATGAAGCTCTTAGGCCCCAACCTAACCATAACTATCTACAGGCTCATGGCAAGCTCAGGGCCTGCAAAACTGCAGAACTGCCACCAAGCCAGGACCTCAGTTTGTCTAAAAATATGATGAATTTCTATTTTAGAAAACACATATTACTTTTCACATGAGATTTTAAGTTGATGCTATCATTTCAGAAAAAAATGGGGTTATTTCAGATTTTTAATTTTTCTAGGAAAAATGGCATCTATTCTTGACCAGCTGGACAGACACACACACACACACACACATTTTATGATATTACTCAGAGAACCAATCAGTAAATCATAACTCATGATATAGGCAAGAGAAGATAAGGTATTCGCTTCATAAAAGGAAGCCTCAACTACAACTCACAGGTAAGAGTGTCAGGTAGGTGTGTTTCTCTGAACAAAGCCTTTAAAGTTCTAGAGTACTCTGTTTATAAGTAGTTGAGTCAGAAAAGCAGACACAACTGTTTTTCCACCTTAATGTCGTCACATGCCTACAGTTATTTTTTGCATCCTTTTTGTTTGGTTAGGTCATTTGTGACCAGAAATATAAGCTGCAGTCCTTCACTCCTAGTTTGAATGCTACTACTGGCATTTCTGATGAAAACAGTCAGCTCTACTTCAAGGCTGTACCACAGGGAAGAAAGTCTGGCACAGTCTATCTTTAAATCCAGTGGTACTATTCCCACTTTATGATGTCACAGAATCACAGGATTGTCTAGGTTGGAAGAGACCTCAAGATCATCGAGTCCAACCTCTGACCTAACACTAACAAGTCCTCCACTAAACCTATACTTATCGCTAAGTTCAACATCTAAAGGTCTTTTAAAGACTTCCAGGGATGGTGACTCCACCACTTCCCTGGGCAGCCTGTTCCAATGTCTAACAACCCTCTCAGTAAAGAAGTTCTTCCTAATATCCAACCTAAAACACCCCTGGTGCAATTTCATGTGATTAAGTTTAAGTAGCATGGGACATATCACAGATCAGAGTCCTCTGCATAACAATTTTTTCCTTTGGCAACTGGCAAAATGTTGCTATTACTGCACCATTACATCCTCTAAAATACTGCTTTTACCAGAAAGGAGTACAGCAATGACGTACATTCAATTAAAATCACCAACTGAAACTAGAAATGTTCACCTGCCACAGACAGCAGAACCAACAGTAGAAATAAGTTTAATAATACCAGTGCACATGAGCATCTTAACAGCACTGTTGAACTACAAGATTTAATCGCCTAGTCCTTTCTTTCTTAACTTTCTCTTACAGAAAAAGTGGCAAATGGGCAAAAATGCCACAGACTTGAATTTCTATGTATTATGGAAGTGATTCCTCTTTTCTCCTTCATTGGAGAAATCTGAGCATCCTATAAGCAGCCCGAGAATCTGGTGCATACACAGTATCTGTCTAATACCTGCTATATTATGTGCCAACAAACAATAGATGTGCTGAAGTGCTATCCTTTCCTTGGAGTTCAATTTATAACACATATAAAATTAAATGTTAACATTCCTAAATACTATTGTGTTTGTACATGATTACAAGAAAAGCAATGCTTTTCCCTGCTTCAAGTTAAACACTAATGAGACCCAGCAGAGCAGTTGCATGTGGAATGATAAAAAACAAGGACAGAAATGCAAAGACCAATCACACAATCTTCAAAACAGACAGAAGAAAACAGGAACTAGAGACAATTTAATGCTGCTAGTACTTTCTGATAATTTGGTCCATTTTTCTTCATACACAAAGAAATATTAGAGGTCCAAGAAAGTCATCCGGAAATATCATATATTTCATTCACCACATTTCTTTTGACATAAAACCTCAGGCCATAACTGAAGCACAGACTGACAGAATTTTGGCTCTAATGAAAAAGAAAGGTTTGGAAACAGATACATAACTGTTACTCATCGCAATGGAAAAAGTATTATAGTTCCATGTAAGTACTGCACTGTGCCAAATGCACAGGGTACATTTCTTGTCTCAAGCGGACCACTGAATTTGGCTTTTTGCCAAATTCAATCACAAAATCAACTAAGAAACGGATTTTTTTTTTTCCATTCATTTTCTAAAAACAATCCCAGTGGGTATGATTTTGTAAAAGTTAATTAAAATTCCTATACGATGCTGTGTTGGAGAAAGACTAGGTAAGATACAGAAGAAATTCTACTTGCAAAGGAAAAATATTTAAGTTGCTGCCTGGACTTAAAAATCTGATTGAAGACACTAGACAAAGATGAGTCTAGTATGTTCTTCAAATTTTCTTTTCAGATTCAAAAGAATCCAGCTAAGTCCATGGAAAATGCGAATTACTCCAGTGACACAATACTTCATATGTGATCTTGCACACTACTGGCCAGTTTCAAGTAAATTTGAAAGTGAGGCAGAAGTCCCAAATATAGTCACTTTCCTACAAGCAACGTAACAGAACACATAGAACTCTGCCATTTGACATTCTTTTTGTTTGCAACAGTGAATGCAGGTCAGCTAATCTCTGCAAGTATCGCAAAAGGGGGGCACAAATCTGCTCTCTCCAGGCTGTTGAGTGACTCCAAGGAAATGGTCAGGCTATGGAGTCAGTTAGGATTAGGCAAATGAGGCTAGATAACAACAACAACAGAAAATTCCATTAGATTCCTTAGAACACCATTCAGAGACAAATTTGGTTTTGCTTTTTTTTTTTCTCATTTACAAGTAAAACAAAAAAAAAGTAAACAAAAGCATGGCGTTCCTGTTGCAAATAAAGGCAGTAAACTTGCTTTTCGTTAGGTGTTCTTTAAAGCACTACATGACATTAAGTTGTTTAAGTGTTGCTCTTGCAATATACATTTGGAGGTATGCAGATTTGTCTGGTAAGCATATTTTATTATTTAATTTTATTTAAGTTTTATTTCTATTCTACAATAAAAAGGAAAACTTGCTTTCTTCTTGTCACCTGCAAACTAACAGAAGAGATAATTAAAATGAGTACTTGTTGTACAAATTGGGATATTCCAGTCAGTTAATTTGATTTTCTACAGGAAGCGTAGCTTTCTGGATTTCCATAATGTCTCCATTTACTCTTTCACTGAGTAGGAATTTCTAAACACAATATCCCCATGGCATGGTTTAAGGACAACTTCTACAGTAATACATTTTTTTCCATTATATATATGAAATAAACATATGGGTATAAAACACCACCATTTCTCTCAGCAGCAGTGGTGGTAAAAGGAACAAATAGTGAGCACAGCAAGTAGACCTTAAGCAAGTTTTTACAATTCTTTGTCAGGAGTTTTCATTGTCTGGTGAGAAACATCAGCTACTTTTCTAATAATTTATCAGTAAAGATGTAAAGAAGGGAACTCTGCTTAGTAGTCAGTGATGCTTCTATAATTAAAAATATAGCTCAGATTTATTCATAAAGTAAAGAACACATTCACTCAGTATATGTGCTCATTTTTTTCCTTCAAATAGGTTCACAGGATCAGGAGTCTACGCTCATAAAAAATCTTCCACTCTTAATAAAATGGAGAAAAAATATATACTGGTGAAGAAACACACAGTACACAAAGATGAATCACTATATATGTTGGTTAATAATGTCTCAATTTAAAATAATATAATTCCTGAAAATGGTGTATCATCTGAGCATTATTTATATGGCTTTGTCAGTAATTACCAGAAGAAAACACATGCATTTAAATCCTTGGTCCTAAAACTTGCATGTAGGCATGCACTTCTCAAAAACTAGATTCATAGCTAACAGCAATATAAATGTTAATCTATTTCTAATCCTGTAGAGGGCTGTTTTCTCTAACAGTTATGGAAATGGAAATGATGTCAAAAATGAACATACTACATTTCATGCATTGTACATATATATTCTGTGCAATACATATTTGGGACATAAAAATGTAAGCATCCTAAACAGAATGCCATAATATATTAAAGATCTTATAAATTACAATAGTGGATGTTCTTTGAGAATAGCAGAAACAGGATCTCTGCTCCCTTGGACCACTGATTTGGGAATACACATGTTCTAATCTTTCATACAAGTATACTTATATATTATACTTATTCTATAATATTCACTGTCTGGATTGGCAAGTAATCCATTTGACATTGACAAAAGAGCTATGGAGAAGCCTTTTAGAGTAAAGTCCTGCATCTGCTGGCTTCAGGAGAGGTAGCATTTTTGCTCATATTTCCCATTTATTACAAAACTAATATGGTTCCATAGGAAGAGATGCAACAAATACAACCTAATCTATTTCTGTATCTGCCTTCCTATACTCATGCCCTATATCTGGTGATATTTTTCCTTAAATGTATGACTCCTCTCCTCTTCCCAAAATCCTACTGCTCTTGTCTGCGTGAGTGTACTGAAGACATATTTGGTACCTAAACTGAGGAAGATCAATTTCAATCTAAATGGTGGGGGAAAAGGAATGAAAAGTCACAGAACTGGGGAGGAGGGGACAGAAAATGAGAGGGAGAAGGAGGAATGTATTATAAAAATAACATCTTTTTGCCTAAAGCCGTATTGAACAGTTTGTTGACTTATTTATACATGATGATTTATAGATAGGGTACATAAGGACTATATTCAGTTATGAAATGTCCATTGTGTCAAACTTTCCAATTCCCTGGGGGGAAAAAAAAAAAAAAATCTACTCTCTGAATATTTTTTCTGTGTCATTTATTTAAAAAAATACACAAAAAAATATGTATCGTTGTTCTAATTCATGGATGGCTGCAGTACAAGGTTTTATGTTATCACTCAGAGAAAACGGAATGTCAAACTTAGAGCAACATCTAGATGCCCAACAGAATTCCTTTGAATTCCTTCACCTTATCTGTCTTTGCTGCCCCTTCTGAAAGAGATGAAATGTATGTATCTGGGCAGTGTCCATCTACTAGGCTCATACTTCTTGCAACAGAGTCAGAGAAGTCACACAGTGTTCTCCCTTCCCTCCTCCAGTCCTGACATTTGTTTCTGTCTGAAAAAGCACTGAAGTATCCTTCTGCAAAGTCTGAAGATGCAGTCCAGCCCTATAGAAGACCTTCATTTGAATATCAAATCAAAAAGAGCCTTTCTTCACAGGAAAGCTGTGGGTCAGAAAAAGTCACCATAAATGAAATGTGGTCTTCAAAACACTCATTTTTATTAACAGTGCTGTTATCTGAACAGAAGTGCATTTTACCTGTGACCTTCAATCAAAACGTCTCTGTGATCTACTCCATGGCAGTGTTTCAGCAGAGTTTCATATTGTCCTGACTCAGCAGCCTGCACCTTTCCAAGCCAGCAATGGTGATGAAGTCTAATATCTGGGTTCCATTTGTGTGCAAATACTTCAAAGACACAAATAAATTCCACTGCTTATTTATGAAACACTTCAGAGCTGTGGCAATGGACAGATATTAATGTACAGCTAGGGACTTATTAGTTTCAACTGAAGTTCCAATGCCAACAATAAGGAAGTATTTGTAGCAAAACTGAGATGATCACTGAAGTCAGAGACTTGAGAAAATGAATCTAACTCTGAACTTTAAAACTTAACAAAATGCATTTTTTTCTGTCAATCTAAAAATGTGTTTTTTATTGTTGTTTTCCTAAACTCACTGTCTATTCTCCAGTGTTGGAAAGCTGAAGGATTGGAACGAGGGGCAAGAACCAAAAATCAAGGAAGCTTTCTCAAAAGAAAGCTCATCTACCTATTCTGATGTCCCATTTCAGATTTTGAAGGTGTGAATTGCTCCAATAATCTGAGACAAATTCCTGGCTATAGCTCTACCAGTTGCTACAAAATATGAAAACTGTCTCTGAAATATCCCACAACTTTTGTTCTTCACTCTTGCCTAAAACCTCTCTTTCTTTGTCAAGGCAGCCGTTCCTGAAAGACAACCCAAACCATCTTTTGACAAAGGATGGAGAAATATTAGTACTTCAGCCTAAGTCAATCTATTAATTGATAACAGCACCCACAGGAAATCATCTTTGCCCATCAGGCTTCAGTACTCAGAAACAAAGCACCCAACATCTCTTCCCTACAGACACATCGATTCATTTTTCCTGTACTTGTTGCTTAACCTTAGAGGGTGTTACATCTGAATTTAGATAAAAGTCAGGTCCTGCATTACCTTTCAGTATCTGTGCTTTGCCATGTAACATCACCACATAAGGAAATAAGGTGCTCTGGTTCTTGGGCTGCATGTTCATGAGTGGAAAGAGAAAGTGAGAATGTGTATTAGGAACAGAGCAAAACTGGGCAGATCCAGTAAAGCTGTAGCTTCTTCTACCTTTGCATCTACCAATATGCTGAATGTGACCATGAACTCTAGTAGATATTTGATGTGGGATTAAAATAAAATCGCAAAAGTCACCATTCCTTGTGATCCATGCCACATTTACCACCCCAAATGCAAGGACATTTTTGCACTGTCCATCAGCAGTAACAGTCATAGGCTTGGTAATATTAATATAAAAGTTGAGGTGAAAACTGTGACAGTTTGGGGAGAAAGGATTTCTCTGCCACAAGAACAGCAGACAACTGGAGAAGATACTGGGACTGTACAGCTCCAGCTTTCCTGGTTGTTTGTGCAGTTCCCGTGCTACAAGTTTTATTCCAGAATGGAAATGCAAATGCACTGTACACATGAAAATGACCCAGATGATATCAGTTCACAAATATTGTCCTCCAAAAAGTTTACTGGTACCTTATATGATTAAACTCTAAGACATCTACATTGAACATAAAACTAGTATGATCAAACTTCACCTTCCAGTCCTGACCTTCTCCTTCATTACTTTTAGTTATGTTTCTAGATATTACTATTTAAAGCTTTTCTGTGATTTATAGCACATTACTCCACACTTTCTTTGGTTTCCAGTGCCAGGCCCTAAATAAAGGCCAAAAAGCACATCAAACAACTTAATCCTTCCTAGAAAAGGCTGTTAGCATTCAAAGATGACATTACATCAAAAGCAAAGGTTAAACTCCAGAATGCATTCTTTGAATGAAGTAACAAAAGCTCTATTATATCCTTTGATCACTTGAGCTCACCTGTAGGAAATGTTACACCTTTTTATTAAACTGTTGAATTGTCTTTGCTGTACAAGCTAGAGACATTCTTGACAGGCTTAAAGTCATTAACACCTCTGAGGAATGCTCAGCAGAGCCTATAATACTCTCTCATGTCTATTCATGTTCCTACACCAACTCTATAGTTTCCTAACATCCCAGGCACTCTTTCCTCTTGGTATTTGTGTAACAAATTTATTGAAATGAGTGAAATAATAGCATATTGGCAAAATTCTCTATGACACAGACGTGCCCAGTAAAATATTTGATGGTTACAAATAAAAAAAGCCTAGCACTGAATTAGCAAATTTATTGGGTTACCAGGACACATTTTAAAAATAAATCACTAGTTAATTACTGTCAAAAATAAAACTTTGTGGCTTTTATTAGTATCTGGCCAGTGCATTTACCACTGCCCATTACCAACTACTGTGCACACAGTCAACCCATCTTACATTTACATAGCATATATTCACATTCTCACACAGATTGACACATACAACTGATACACACTTTGTCTCTCTTTACATACATAGACATATCTAGTTTTTAAGATGCAAATATGGCCTATTAAAATAAGAATAAAAATCAATGCTGCCTCTTTAGATTCTCTTCTTTTAAAGATTTTGTTAGACACTTTAGTTTTAGAAGTATAGCCAACTAAAAACATACCTTCTCATATATTAAAAAAAAAAAAAAAAAAAGGTTTATAAGACATTTCTGGCAATCCAGACTGCTATTTAGTTTTAATATCTTCAGCAATGAACAGCTGAAAGTTATTTTCTTCCAGCCTCTGTGGGTCCTTTGTTTCCTTTTATTTCTCTGGTTCTTTTGCAGAGCTCATCTCTTCATGCTTAAACAATATTTATATGAAATCCTAGCATGCCTGCATTGGCACACTCTTTCAGACATACTAAGGACTCGGAGCTGATTCTCCTTTTCACCTCAAGTTCTTCTCTACACACATTATTTCCAACATGTCACAGGGCTTTTGAATATTTCTAATACACCTTACACTTCAGGTTCTGAGCTGTCTTCTGCTGAATAAGTACTCATGCATAAAAGCTAACTACTAGGCCATCACTACTTACATATACAAAAAGAATTCTAACATAGGAATAAATGCTATGAGACAACTAAAAAAACACAGCACAGACAAAAACGAAGTATGAACACCAGTACATTTTCAAAAGAATAAATATCTTTTAATAAAGGAATGCACATGCTATCTGTGTTGTAGGCACAGCTCTATACACAAGCTAATGTAATCACTAAAAATTAAGTTTATATCCTTCTTTCAACCTTGACCTATGATTTTCCTAGAGAACTTCTGACTTACTCATGCTTCTATTCTTGGCCTATTTAGAGATAACTATTCAGTGGAGACTTACAGTGAGCTTCTGGATCTTAATCCTGTTGTCTTGATTAGTCTCTCTAATGATTACACAGTTTGACTGCCTCAGAGGGAGGAGGAGAAGAATGGGGTAGAGGGATGGGAGCAGTTTGTATAGTCCCCATTAGCTTTTGATTACAGGGAAAACAAGATAGTGTCATGTTGGCTGAGTTCAGTAGGGAGGAAGGCAACGTGCCTTGGAAAAATTCTGTACAATCAAGAGATTAGTAGGATTAACTCTAACCAAACCTTTCATAAAACAGTAGGATACGCAATATGTTTTTAAATGGTAAACACCACCTCAATTGACTCATTTCTGAACCTACTAGCACAGTGACAATGGAAGTAAGAATAGAGCAGCTGCCTTTACCTGTTTCTCTCTGCTGAATCAGATTTTAGATCACTGTACCTATCTGACTTTTTTCACTGAAGATTTATGTATCTCTTCAACCTTCAAATCCATTGGGCAATAATATGTGACTCATTTCTAAAACTACAATTTTTTCTGTACATGTGGGTAACCAGAATGAATGAGTAAAAGCTACCTCACTTGGAAAATGTTTTCATTGGCACTTTCCACAGGCTTTGAGTGATTTAGAGCTTGTTTTTCATAAAACTTGAAAATAGATTTCATAACAATTAACCTAGGGAAAAAAAAAAAAAAAAGGTAATTTCCTTTGAAAATTTATAGGATATAAAAATGAACTCAATACACTTTTCCTTTTTAATTTTTGATCCCTTCTTAAGTTAACATTTTTTTTTTCCTTTTCTCTTTTTATGAAAATACCTCATTATTTGCAGTGACATATAGAAAATTCCTTTACTTCAAATGTCCTCAGTTTCCAGAGAATAATTTCATTTTTTCCATAATCCTATTGCCGTCTCATGCAGAAAGCAAGCTTCATGCTGCCTAGAAAAGCCTTGTTCAGTCCCAGCAAGGACTCTATTACCAGAAAGAATATTCACACCAGTGAAAAAACATACTTATACCATCCTCTCCTAAAAGCCCATCTGTGGTGATGACTCTCACTGGAGACAGCAGCTCCTACGACTAGAAAAAAATATGTCACTTCCTCACCAAGCACTTCAGGCTGTGCTGCTAAGTTTTTAAGTCATCCATCGCTGCTCATGTCAGCCTGCTCATCCGTCCGAGTCACTATATTTAGCTGAGAGGGCTAATTATAGTGAAGTATGCAAGATACATGATCCTAAAGGCCATGAAAAGTTGTACTAATTCCCTCTTATATGTGCAGAAACCAGAAGAGTGGAGGAGCTTTGGCCTGTCAGGTGCTGTTCTTGCAACATTAAAATAAAGATGTTAAACAAGACTTTATTTTATGTAATAGGCTTAAGACTACTTATTGTGTCAACAGAAATTGGTAGGTCAATAACTGTAAGGAGAGAGAATATCTTTTATGAGGTCAGGTGATATAGCTATAAAATAAAAAAAAAAAAAAATCTGAAGTCCTTCCTCAAGTGAAATACTCTTGGTTTCCAAATATGAGTTAGCCCATATAACTCCATTTCCAGCCAACCTGAGGATCTAAAAATGAAGGTAGCTAGCGGCATAAGAAAACTGAAAGTCTACAGCTCATGTAGTTATATGGGCTGAAACTCACACCAAACTCAAGCATAGCCTAGAAAAAAAATAAATAATAATAATAATAATTTCCTTTAGCTTCAGATAATTGGTTTTTATTACTCCTTGGGATGAGCATCAGATTAGCATTCCCATAAATATGAAGTAAGCAAAGTTCTTTACGTGGAAATTCCAACAATACCTAAACCAGAGAGCAGTCAGTATCATTCTTTTTCTGTTATGAATCAGAATCCAAGCTTTACACAGATTGTGGTAGAGAATAAGGTGAGTAAAAAATAATGGGGGGGGGGAGGAGGGGAGAAGTGTTGTTCACTTTCTCAGGACTAAGATTTCCAAATGCACCGCCCGCCTCTGGTAGGAGTTCAGACTCATTTGGGGAAAAAAAAAATAATAATAATAATAATAATCTTGTTTTGGAAAAATATAAGGAAGCTGAATAAAATAATCTGAAAGATCAGGTTAACATGGATATTTTAACAAAAGGAAAGTGATGATTTCCAAATAGCCACCTCAAAGTTGGATTATTTTCCAGATCATTTATTCAGCAACCTTTGTAATCAGTAATGGAGTTTAGGGATTCTTTTGACACATTATTCACCACAAGCAGAAACTAGAAAGTCGTTCATAAGACTAAAAAAAAAAAAAAAAAAAAGGTTTGTTGCCCTAGGCATGTTTTAGCTTACTGTCAGCTCCGTCTGTTCTAGTGATTCACCTGTAATAGTTCCCTTGCTGAACTTATGACTAATAACAATAAAATATTAACAGAATAGTTTTGCTTGCTGGCGACTCTAGAGATGGGAATGAAAGCTGCCGTGTTCTTTGTTTTGTTGCAAGTCTGACAGCTACTTTTGCTCCCATTACTGCTGTATCATTTCAGTATCAAAAGTATCATTGACAGCAGTAGCACCATATTCCTCACCGGTGTAAAAATAAACAGAAGAACAGTAAGTTCTCCTCACCTTAGAGAGAATTTGTTTTCTTGTAGCAACTCTTCTTCCTAAACAAACTCCACATCATCAAGTTCTCTCCACCTTTTCTAGTTCCTTCCTGCTAGTCCCAGAAAGCATTGCAATGTTTTTCCTCCTTGAGCAGCCTTGTTTCCTGTGTTGAGCTCCCTTTCACCTCCTCCAGCTCTTTCTGCTGGTTTCGCCAGCCTGACTCCTTACAGCTGCTATAATTCACATTCTCCAGTGCAATGTTTTTGTCAAAAGCCAGCTTTCTCCCACTCTGTACATCTCTCTCCCTCTCTTTCATAGCTGGTGGATGTGAAAGGTTTGCCAGTTCTCACAAAGCTCTCCTATAAAATCATCCCAAAATATCTCATAGGTTAAATTTGAAATTTATACACACACATACACACACACACATACAGATATATATTTGATTGCAATTACCTATAATCATGCCTACGGGCCCAAGGTGAGAGATTTGGTACCATCTCTACCCATAGTAATAAACAGCCCTCAATGCAGTTTTTAGTTAATCAGTTGTTTACTAATCAGACCAAAGATAAAGGAAGCAGATACTATAATTTGGAATATCACATTTCACTTGAAGCTACATAAGCTTCTTTAAAATCTTTGGCAAAGGCAGTAATGCTTTCAGGTAGTACTATGAGCTATCATTTTAGGTTTAGTGTCTATTGTTTCCAGCAACTTGCTGTATGATTCCCACCTTGTTACCACAAAGTAGCATGTGTTGTTTTTGACATGGTCAAACAGTATGGTGTTTGAAGGCTTGTGAACTTTAAGATGCCTGGAGGGTTTGCAAGCTAGTTTGACATAACTGGGAGACTGAAGTGGAATCTGAGTCAGCTTGAGACGGACAACCACACAGAAGTGGATAACACCAATATCCCTAAATTCTAAGCCAGAATATTTCTGTGATTAAAGAATAATAATAATAATAATAATAATAATAATAATAATAATAATAATAATAATAATAATAATAATAATAATAATAATAATAATAATAATCTAGATACATGGAAGCTTTTATCTACTATGAAAATTTCTATACATCTAGATGCACTAAGCACTACATATGTCACAATACTCTGCTTTTGGAATTTGTCTGCTCCAGGTATTTCCTTTTTCTATACCACAGTCCCCATGCTTTGCCCCATCTCCTATTCTTTGCTACTGCCCACTCACGTTCTGCCAATGGGAATGTGTCAGTAGACTACCAGCAGAAGCAGAGGAAGGACAGATCTACTGGGGGATCTGTGAATAAATCAGCTTTGGTTTTCATGCCAACATGTGATATATGCTCTTTGCTTTAATTTCTCGGGCCAGATACCTTTACTAAACCAACCTTTTGAACTTCGCCAAGAATGCTGAACAAATGACATTGGATACGACCACATTATTGTTATATATAAATTGCTAGAATTGAGTTAGAATTGTTAGAATTGAGCCTGGTTTTCGATGAGACCAAACACACTTTTTTCATTGAAGGCATCTCCAGCAAGAGAGGCCAGAAGGGTGATGTTCACTATTGTTTAAATATCTGCCAAACTGCAGTTTTAATATTAATAGCTCATTCAGGTCATGCCATTTTTTAATGTTTTTGGTATCATCCTCTATGATATTTATGCTAATTGCCAAATGCATTCAGTGAACCTAATTTCCAGCTTCAGTGAAATAACTTCTACACATCTAATTTAAAAAATAGAACACTTAATTTAAACAGAACATACATAAAGGGTTTTTTCTCTCTCTCTTTTGCCTTATACTGCTATTGTTAAGCCTGAATCAGATATGAAATCTAAGCTTGTTAGTGGAAAAAAAGTCCATTCACATTCAAAGTTTAATGTTACTCAGCTTTCCATACAATCACTGCAATAACACTCCATCTGCCTATTATGAGTGTCCTTGACAGAACATTCACAGAGCTAATCTTTCACAGAGAGAAAAAAAAAAAAATCAAAAATGAGAGTGATAGGGTATATATATACTTTTATATACATAAATATATATAAATGTGTATTTGTGCGCACATAGAGGCGTATATACACTTGGAATGTTATCTATGAAGGAACTTTTTTTTGCTCTGGATATTTGCAACTAATCACTGAAGCCAAAAGAAGTTATATAGGGTTTCTGTGTTCAGTTATGTTTTTAAATTCTTGCAATGACATAAATTGTCCTGAAATTCTCATAATAACTACCATTGTTGCATGCAGCTTCACTACCTGTAATAAACAAAATATTGCTGTCAAAAATAATCCTATTCAGTGTTTATAGTGAAATCATAGACCCAAGCAACAAAAAGTTTCAGAAAGTTATGACTCCATTCAACTATTTACAGCTGCTGGCCTAATATACATTCTGGTACAACTTCTTTTTTAACCTCTTAATGAAATCTAATACTGCAGATCACAGTCTAGCTCCTTAAAACTGCAGCTTGCATGATACCTTTGTGGTGCATTAATCTTTAAGCCCCTTGAGGCACACTGAACATCAATTACACAGCGCTGTTGCCCAGAGGTGAGATATGTGAGATGGAGCTGAAGACAGACTACAGCAGCGGCATCTTATACACAGATCATGAACAATCCATCTTCTTCAGGGTGTGGGGGCAGAACAACTTCAGAAAGCCATCAGTGCATAATATGGTATTTGAGTGTATTTGCTGCTAAAACTAACTTGTCGCACAAGGAAGAGCTCGCAAATCATCCTCACCTTCTTGACCCCATGCAATCTGTGCTGAAGAGCACAGGCTGTTAAAGAGCCTTGCAAGGTCCATACAAAAGGAGCAAAAAGAGACTTTTATAACTACCTTGAATTTCTCAGAGCAGACAGCTTAGCAGGAGGGTGGAAGGCAAATATCAGCACCAAAATTAAGAATTACTGGTTTTGCTTAAAGACAGACAAGTCCAGTCTCAGATTAAAGGGAAGACTCAGTTCAAAAAATTTGAAATTAACTCCATGCTACTGAGATTTTCTAGAAGTTCTAAATCTTAAAAAGTGAGTCTGCAATCATTTTTCCTACAAAATAAGGCTTCTGTGGAAACTACAATAACTATAGGCCTCCTCTATATGTTCCTCTAGGTGCTATGTTTGGTCTTAAGGTATTTGCAGATTAAGATAGTAGGATTCTCATTGTCTCAAGAAGTACAAATCTAAAACATACCAAGTAGTTCTTATGAACATCACCTTGCTTAGATAGAATGGTAGATAGATAGAAATGGCACCATCATCTTCAAGGTCATCCAGTGTTTCCTGTTATAAGCCTAGCTGCTTGTGACATAGCTATATATATACCCTTTACGAGCAGCTACCTGCAATTTCATCAAGGCTTGCCTTGATGCTATGACATGCAACCTCTTTGAAAATTATCCAAAGCAGCCAGTTCAAGAAAACTCTAAAACACTGAATAATTAATGTATTTACTTATTCAGCTTATAACACCAAATAAGGATATATTTATAAGTTATTAAATATATTATATATATATATTTCTATTAGTCAGAGTAACATGAAAGTAAAAGAAGTTTGCACCCATCTGAGTTCAAATATTGCACATATCTTGATACCTACTGCACAGCTAATGAACTATCAAAATCAGTACATATCACTGGATGATTCCTTTCTTCAGAAAATACTGGGTACACATCTTGTTGCAAATATACATATTTTTTAAGTTAGTATTTACTACCTTCTCAATTCCTTCCATGAACAGGCTTACTCTGAACTCCTTAGTAATTTTTGTTTCATCTGACATTACTATCTTCTGTGTTTCAAGAACCTTTCCCATTTTAGAGATATCCTTTGCTGTAAATAATGTTCAATGCTGGCTGAATGTGTAAAGGCATAAATATTTCTCAAGTAATCAGATAGAAAAGCCACTACTGTAAAAGTTCATTAACTCCTTCTATTTGCGTGTCACAAGTCTGACTATTGTCTGTGGCAGCCTAAGTCAAACAAGAAGTCTGCTCCTGCTCATAGTGATCAGTACCCTTCACAGGAGGCAGAAGTTTTGAGAAACCACAAAGAAGACCATTGATTTCTGGGTCTGCCCAAAGTTTCTCAGTAGCATAGGCAAAATTCAATTTATCACCTTTAAGATAAGAGAAAAGTAACTTACTTTGTTTTCATGCATGGGATAGTAAAGTTCATTTTTTTATTGCAGCAAAATAGGTGCTGCCTTCTACCTGTGCTCAGTCTCTGCTTAAAGATGGCCTCTGTTATCCCCGCTTGTCTACCTTTTCTACTTCTGTCATAATTTGCAGACTATCAGTGTTTTATGTAACTAAATAAAAGCAGGAAATTTTAGGTATTTGCTTGAACTGTATAAACAAATAATTATATGCTGTAAATACTCAATTCTGTAAAGAACAGACATTATGTAGATTATATCTCTTCCTAGATTCAGTCTTGCTTTCAGTATGTTGCTCCTGCAAAAGCTTGCTCTGCTTGTAAATTAGCTTCACACAACCACAACCTTTGTTCAAGAAGAACAAAACCTAGATTGAAGTTGGATGTTTTGCAGACGCATAAACAGACTTGAATCTGACAGCAGCTGCGCTGGCCTTGATGAACTTTGTGGAGTCATTGGTTTTAGTAGGGCCAGGGTCTCATTCCCTCTTTTTTATTAAATATCTGGGAGGTTTGGAAGTATCTTTCAGTAATAGAGCAGCAGAGGAGATCTTGAGGTCCATGAGATCTTTAACTTCCAGACAGCTAAAGCTAATCTAAAATAGGCTCCCACTACAGTTAATAGATGTAGATAGACATCTCCAGAGAGTGTTTCATCCCACCTAGTTTTGATGTATACCGTTGAAGAACTGCCCTCAGGAGATGCATGCTTTTCTGTGCTGATTACAGAGAGAATACAAATCACTAGCATGTTTAGATCTCTAGCTTTCAGATACCTAACTTTACATTAAACAAATACCACTCTCAATAGATATTTACAGGTAGATATTTTATAAAATCTTGTGATCTTATTTCCAAAATAAAAGTAAAAACGATGAATAAAGAAGTTCTGTAAAGTTCTGTATTAAAATTATTATACAGATGTATGCAAAGAAAATAATAGGTCTCTCCCCAAACCATTAACTTTTCCTTAACATTCTAGAGAATTCATATTTCTTTGGCCAATATGAGAACAACATTTCTATGTTACATTATATCTGTAGCATCACATAGCTATAATAATATTCAGTGCCTTTATATAAAAGCATTTGCAAAAAGTACGTTCTGTATGTAGATCTCAGAATGTCTTAAAAACACTAACAAATTTAGCTTCCCTGTGACCAAAGTAGTATTATTCCTATCTAACTGTTGAAACTAGATCAGCACACGTGGGATGGATTCTAATGCTTGAGAACTACAATTTTTCATTTAATATTCACCCTATGAGCACAAGTATAAAACAAAAACATTTTGAAAGCTGCCTTCTGGAGGAAATGGTGTTTGGCAGCAGTGCCAAAATTACAACTGTCTCTCTTTTTGTACAACCTGTGATTGACGATTATCATATAACAAAGGATTAAAATCAGACATGCTGAGATACTTTAAAATATTATGAAATGAAGGAATATATTTCTAACACAGTTTGGAGGAAAGCTATACTTATTACTAGGTATATTATTTTCCATCACAGTACACTATGCATAGTATGTTGAGTGTGTATCACAAGAGTAGTCTGAAAACAGGTACTGCCATTATTTTTAAAATGTTTACTTCTTGAACACAGCGTTTGCTCTGTATTAAAATAAAAATCAAAAATATTCATGAAATTTTTTTTTTTTTTTTAATACTATACTTGTACTCACGAGAAAATGTAATTGAATTTCAATTGTCACAAATAACTTAACAGCTGCATACTTATAGGTAAGCAAGTATTCTATGTATTACGCAATGTTATGAGTATAAATTTATACATATATTCACAGAGATATATTCACATTGGAAACTGCTAAAATTTTCAGGGGATTTTCTTTTATTATTTTGATAAGTGACAAATGTTTCCAGTAACTTTCTACTAGCATATAGACCTCACTGGAAAAAAAAAAAAAAAATCTTCAGTGACTATTTTCTAAACTTGTGTCTTTGAATATCACAAGTTCTTTGTATTTTGAAAAAGAGATTTATTCATAATAATATTGCTTAGCCCGGAATGCTTTATTTATTGAATAAAAATATAAGATAATTCAGTCATTTAGCTGTTCAATCCTTTCATATTCTTGATCATTAAAAGGATCACTTAATGAAAGTAGCCAGCTAGACATTTTTCATGCATATCCTTTATATATATATATATATATACAACTGTATGTACACGTATACACATACACAAGCATGGAAATTACAATGTCTCTGCAGTATCTTTCAATCTGTTAATCACTGGTGAAGAGTAGACAATGATGAATAATTCCATCATTATCTACTCCAACTGTCAGAACATTTGCATCCTTAGGAGCATATTAACTGTCCATTAGCTGTGGAGACACAAAAGCATTACACAATTTGCTTCTAAAGGTCCTTTGTGGTCCAGATCAAAATCCAGGGTTATCCAGAGATCAATGTTAACTGTTTGGCGCCATCTATCTTAGTAGTAGTAATTTCCCTGGCAGGCTAGCTACTACCAAAATAATACTGTTGGGTCTGTATATAGCATGGTATACCTGGTCCCCATTTCCAATAAGTACCGTGGACTAGAAGTTATTTATAGCTAACTTCGATCAGTTTGTCTGCTCCCTCACCTTACTCTGTCTAAGATACCTCTCTCAAGGTCTTCAGTGTATTGCTTTTTTTTTTTTTTTTTATTGTTTTATTTTTTTCCCAGCAAGAAGCAACTAGTTAACATAAGGCTGCTCTTTCTCTGAATGTGACGTTTCTTGCCTTCCAGCTCATGAAAGAAGAATAGATAACACTGGCTGAAGACTCAAGACAAAGAACACTGAACATCTGAAACATGCAAGGAGTTACGATATATGGCATTTCTCCCTCAAGTTAGCAGTCTGTTGCAGCCACAGGGCTTTTCTCATCAGATGAGCTTACCTGATTTTGGATCTCAGTGCCAGAAATACTTAAAAAAGTATCTACTAATTATCTGATAAATGTGTTTGTTCATGTCTGAAGTGCAGCTTATCTAATTGCCAGTGCCCTTCCTATTTTCCTCCAAGGGGTGGGTTTAGTTGAGAATTCTCCCAAAGAGCTTGCTTTTCATGTAAGTAATTATGTGCTTTGCTTGCTTGGAAGGAATATTAGCTCATCTGCCAACGGCAGCAAGCAATAAAAAACTATTCTCAAGGAAGATTCAAATCTAAAATAAAGCAGAAGCAAAGAATTTTGGATTTGTGGCTTTAGACTTTATTAAAACTCCAACTGTGAGGCTTGCTAGAAAGTAATAGCAGATCCGTGTTACTGAAAGTGCTGTCTTAAGGGCATAAACTTGTAAGGCCAAGTTACAAACCAGCTTTGTACTTGTGAGCCAGGAGACTGAAAAGTTAATAAAAACAATCAAACAAACAAGAAAAAATTAGGTGTTATTAAGAGAGTAAACTCAGTTCCTCTTGGCAATTGCTTCTACACTTGAGCTTCCCATTACTGGCTAGGTCCTACCAACCCAACCTCCGGGCCCAGATGTACCTTTCTTTATGTTTTGCAGATGTTTTCCTGCAAGAGGCAGGATATGATTCAGCTTATTATTAGGTTTCTTAGGCTTGAACAAGAGAAGGAGGACTCAAGAATCCTGCTTGTAGGATATATTCTAAACAATACCTTCAATGTTTCTTTCCGAGGTTATAAGTACATACATAAATCTCCAACCCAACTAATCTTGCTCAGAAATTGAAAGTTCTATTCCAAGGCAATTTTAAATATATATATATATATATATCTTCCTAATCAGAAAGAAAAATTCAAATGTATAGATCCTGCATGCAACAGAAATCCTGAATTCTTTAATTCATGTTTATGAAAGCAAACCTTTGCAATAAACTAAAACTATCTCATTTCAAAAAAGTAGAAAGCATTAATCTTGATAATACTGAAATATTTGAAACAAATTGTGACAGGTATCTTTTGCATGTAAAACTTAAAAATGTTAACATTTATCATTAGAATAAGCATTTGGGTGAAGGAGAATAAGCTAAGGCAACACACAGATTTATAGACAGTTATATAGGTTCATTTTACAATGTCCTTCACCAAAGGCTTTTAAAGAGTCTAAAATACCATGGGACAATATGCACACAGAACTGAGTAACAGTAAAAGACAGAAAACAATGAACAGTTTTCACTGTTTCAAGTGGTTATAACTGAAATCCCACAGAGATGTAGGCCATAGGCTGTGTTATGCAATGTAAATGTTCCATAAAAGAGATGAGGAGACACAATTTATTGTTGCTCATGAAAGCTGACAGCTAAGCACTACAGACCAACCTCATCAGACTCGGTGATAGAATGGCAGATAAAATTCAAGATAGATTAATGTAAATAAAAGGGGCAGAAAGAACTTTCCTTATTCACAGACATAGGGATGGTCTCTTAACTTATTGTTACCTCAAGATAAAAAGTCTTGAGGGTACACCGGGAACTTTATGAAAGTGCAAAGTCAGTGGTAAAATACACTTTGTGAGCAAAAACAATATCCAGACTAGGACACTTCACCCACTTCACCTTGGAAAAAGAAAAAAAGAAAAAAAAAAAAAAAAAAAAAAAAAAAAAAAAAAAACAAGGAAAAAAAAAGACTGAAAGGGATATAATAGAGGCCTATAAAATCAAAAGTGACAGAAGATGATGAGGTGAGAACAGTTGTTCACCATTTCCTAACAATACAGGAATGATGGGCAAGAAATGCGATTAGTAGATTGCGTATTCAAAATAGCAACAACAACAAAAAAAAAGGAGACTTCTTCAAACAACTCTTGGTAACTTGTATGTCTGTTTGCCAGACAATTTTGTGGCTGCTAAAATTCATGTGGATGCAAAAGAATTACAGAAAAATATCGTGGAAAATAAGGTTGTCATATATTGTTACAGAGTAAACAATTTGTATTGTCACTAGTAAAAATAGGAAGGTGTTGTGACATAATTTGTTGGATGGTGGGTTAATAGACCTAATAAAAAACATCTCACACCTTCTTCTTACACTATTGCTTATGCTTCATCTGTTGTGAACTTACATTCTGTAGTTAGAACCAAAATACAGGACAAGAAGGAACCAGGTTTGACTATCAAAGATATCAAATCTACTAAAATGATATCATGTAATTTCTTTCAAAAGATGAACAACTTCTACTCTGAAATGTGCCTAATGGCTAGCCTCCACTACCCTTACAAAATCTTACTTATCCAAAAATTAGAAGCTTCATTTTAATATTAAGTTATTTCAAGAAAAATTGTAAGCAGTTTTTATAGCTACCACTGTATCCTAAAAGCTCTTTGTCCCCTCATTGTTGACTGTTGTTCCTTGGTCTTCCCTTCAACCTTAACATGCAAAAGAGGCAGAACAATCATACCTCCCTCCAGCCTTCATTTTGCTGGTTTAAGAAAAAAGACAACCTGTTTATGAAATGAAACTTTTGGACTTGATGAAACTTAGCAAACTGACATTATTTTATACTCTTTTTTAAAGCAAGAAATATTTCATTTTGATAACAATGCCTTTTACACTGATTGGGTCCTTCAGCCCTTAAAAGGTTATGCAGTATCCAAGTATGCAGTCTGGCTGCACCAATGCTGCTTGGGAACCTCTAAATCTTGACCACCCAAATAAAAATATCATTAAAGCCAGTTTCATAAAGGACAAAAAGGAGATCATATTTGATTGATTTTTCTGTTGTCCTTGTTGTCTTGTCTTTGGAATTAATTATGGCACCCTGAGTGGAAACAAACGAACAAAAAAATGTAAAGAGAAAATGGAAATACAGCAGCACAAGAAATAACAATAAAAATATCATTACAAAAGCACTCCAAAAAGTCAAAATGGATTAGCAGCTAGTTAGATAATAGCTTGTTGAACAGCAGTTTTAAGGATCTGTGTAAAATGGAGTATACAAGTAGTGTACAAGGGTTGTTGAAGACAATGTTCCTGTAGTCTGAAGATCACAGTGGGGGGCATAATACAACAGATATAAAATATGTTTCTGTTTGTGCAATAGTGGAGATAACTTAGCTTTTCATTTCCTTTTTTTCAATGTCTTTATGTCCTGTTCAGAATGTGTGCAATAACCTTTCCAAGGCATGCAAAAAGTGTTAGGTATTAGTAAATACTAGCAGTGGGTTCAATATTCTGCATATATCTATATCCTTATGGTTTAATATTATTTTAGTAATGATAGTCTTTCATCTTGAACATCCTTCTCATCCAGCTAGATATATATACCTCTTCCATCAGTATATATGAAACAGCTTCATCTCAGCAAAACACATTATAATTCACTATCATTTCACTGAGGGAAAAATCACAAGATTGATAAAATTCACAAAAGACAAGCAATGATAGGAGATCAATGAATCATTTTTTTTTATTATTTTTTTATCATCTCCCAGCAAGTATCCTCACACATCCAAAAGAAAAATGGACGAAAAAGAAGTAAAACAAAAGTATGGAAGTGTCCAACACATCTTAATAACCAAGAAGTAAATCTGTGTTTCTCAGTGGACTAGATTTATGCCAACTCTCAAATACCCTAATCTGACTATAAATTTACCCTTCCTACACTTTATCACTCTCTATATTATTTTTTTTCTCTGAATAGACTAGTACTAATATTGTTGGCTGCAAACCCCACCAAAGTATGAAATTCAATTAAATAAGTGTCTATTGCTATGAGTACTGCAAAGACCTGCTATTCCTATAGGAATATATTTTCAGCAAGATAGTGCAATTTGATGTGGCTGTCTTATTTAGAAATGTGCAATTTAACCATGGAAGTCAAGTATCCCTGGTTGATTGGAAATATCTACATCTATGTCATTTTGATATGTTATCTGTATCACAGCAGCTGTCTCACAGCAATTTACCATGCAAGTGCTGTCTTGTGAAAGGGGATGCCAATACTGAAGCACAGAGAGGTGCCAGCTCAAAAGGGTACAGACCTTCAGTAATACACCTGCAGTGTCCAGTCGTTGTAGTAACTTAGTAGGGTCTTTTGTTTTTTTTGTGAAAAGTGTGTGTGAAGATACCATAAAAAGAAAGGAGGGAAGGAGGGAAGGAGGGAAGGAGGGAAGGAGGGAGGGAGGGAGGGAGGGAGGGAGGGAGGGAGGGAGGGAGGGAGGGAGGGAGGGAGGGAGGAAGGAAGGAAGGAAGGAAGGAAGGAAGGAAGGAAGGAAGGAAGGAAGGAAGGAAGGAAGGAAGGAAGGAAGGAAGGAAGGAAGGAAGGAAGGAAGGAAGGAAGGAAGAAACTGCCATGAACTACTGCACTGTTACTACAAATAGAAAAGAAGATGGAGACAGGCTCTTATCAGTGGTGTTCAGTGGCAGAACAAGAAGCATGGGGCACAAACTGAAACACAAGACATTCCATCTGAACACCAGGAAGCAATTCTGTACTGTGCAGGTGACAGAGCAATGGCACAGAATGACCAGAAAGGCTGTGGAGTCTCCCTCCTTGGAGACCTTCAAAAGCTACCTGGCTGTGGTCCTGGGTAGCCTGCTCTGGGTGGCCCTCCTTGAGAAGGGGATTTGGACCAGATGGACTCCAAGAGTTTCTCCCAATCTTTACCAATCTTTGATTCTGCTTCACACAATCTCACACTCCTTTCCAAAATGAGGTAGTGCAAAAGCCAGATTACTTTTCTCTGAAGTGCAATAGAGAAAAGTGTAAGCAATAATGCACATTAATAATTCTTTGATGTACCAGGAAAGAAGTAAGAAGTATGAGGAGCCAGTAGGAAGCTCAGGGAGAGGGATGTTTGAAGTTCCATGATACTGTTATGAAAAAAGCATGCTTCTGCAAAATACTTTTTGATTCAGTGTTGGATCTGTAAAGAAACATAGGCTTCAAATCTACCTAAAAGGAACTGCAATGAAACCTCCCTTTCCTCTTCTTTCCTGCCCTATTCCCCTCCCTGCTTCTTTTCTCTGTTCACCGTCCTGCTCTTCTATAGAATCATAGAATCACAGAACGTCTTGGTTTGGAAGGGTCATTAAAAACCATCTAACTCCAGCCCCCCTGCCATAGGCAGGGATGCCACCCACTAGGTCAGATTGGCCAAAGCCCCATCCAGCCTGGCCCTGAACACCTCCAGGGATGGGGCACCCACAGCTTCTTTAGGTAACCTATGCCAGTGCCTCACCGCCCTCACAGTGAAGAATTTCTTCCTAATGTCTAATCTAAATCTATCCTCTTCTAGTTTAAGACCATCCCCCCTTGTCCTATCATTATCTACCCAAATAAAGAGTTCTCCATCCTTTATGTAGGCCTTTTTGTAAACTTAAGTATTGAAAGGCAGCAATAAGGGCTCCCTGGAGCCTTCTCTTCTACTACTTCATTCAGCCAGTATTCAGTTCAGTTTCAATTAGACCTTCTAGTTTGACTGGGAAACTAATAAAGTGCTCAATAAAGTGCTCGTGGTTGATTTTGGTATGGGACTTGAATATTTTTGCCTTTTAAAAATGATTTTGACTCTATTACTTTGGTTTATCATTTCTTGATTTATCCTATTTTGAAATCATTCACCTAACCAACATAAACATGGTATATAGCCACTTTATTAGAATTTCTGTTCTGATTGATTAATTAAGCCCATATTTCAATGCAAATAAAACACATTTGTGAGAAACATCCTGAAGGACAAGTAATTCCTAATTGCAGTTATTTTACTAGCACATCTTACCACAGCTACTTTGTTGTTTTCAACACAAGGAAGAAAATTGGGTTATCACGTGAGAATTGTCACCTCTACTTTCAGAGCAGAATTCAAAGTCTGGTCCCAATCTATTGTACTGATTTTCAAACACTTTGATAAACTTACCAAGTATACTTATGAGCTTAAATGCAATTTCAGCTCCTTTGAAAGTTGGGACCCGAAGGCTTAATGCTGCACAATGCTGAATTACATGTGTAATATTTCCATGATCTTTTTCTCTTCTACTGCCTTCAAAGTAAATCTTCCCTACCACTACAAAATAGACTTCCATGTTCACACACAAACACAAACAGACGCACACACGAAGACCCTTCTGTTTTTCTGTACTTTCTCTTTCCTCAAACCCTTCTACATACTCCTTTCCTTTAACATACTTCTGGTACTCCCTTTTAAAAGAAAGTTCAAAGACTAAGTAGTTTAGCACTATTTGGATAAGCATGAAATTCTAGTTGCTTATCCAAATTACACAAAACCCCTAAGTCTTTTGAACTTTCCCTCAGAAGGGAGCACGCAAAATTTTATGCTTATCCAGGACACCTGGATTTTCAAACCTGAGAAGGAATTTTATGAGAACAGTATTTCTCCCATGGGGCAGTACATGTACTGGAGTGAACACATGAATAAAAATTGAAAAACATGGATTTATAATCCTGAATTTACTACAGTTTTTTGAGACTGACCATCATCTAGTCTTATCTTCTTCTCTTTTCAATAAACTGAAACAAATAAAATGACCTTGCCATCACAAAGTAGCTCTTGAGACTTTTAATTCATATCATATTTTATAGGCATTACTTTACAGAATGAACATAATGTGCTGTTACCTCTTAATGCATTTCAGCACCAGAAGTTCCAGACTTCTGACAGTGCAGAACAAAGAAAAATATCGTAAGGAATCAAAAAACTTTTTTGGTTATGGTAACAGCAGCAAAATCTATATTTAGGTTTGCGTATATTTGATATATCCTTTTCAGCTCATCATGTAAGTTCTGGCATCATAACATGACGTTCAAGTGCCCCTTTATGACTTTGCAGGTTGATCAACATCTTTGAGACAATGGTGTCTTTTAGTTTGAAAATGTCCTTCTATTTCTCAGCAATATCATCAGAATGGCTGAGCGCTTCAGTTAAAGCTTTCTTTTCTATAGTTATTTCTGTCCACAAAAGTATGATTCTGAGAATGCCATTAGAGAATACTATTGCAATGCATGAATGAGAGGTCTGATTATTGCCCCACAAGAATGGAGTGATGGAGACAGAAAGGCATCTGCCCTTCTTGTGGGACCTGTGACAGGCATCTTAGCCGAGTTTCTTTCTGTGTCTCTAGTTGTGACAATACCATCAGAAAAATTTATGTTTCATACCTGTCGTTCTTATAAGAGTGCAGCAGAGACAGTAAAATAATGAAAGTGGCATTATTAACATTAAATGTCATAACACTTGACAGCTTCATGTAAATGAGGACCTTACTGAGAAGAAAGAAAGAAAGAAAGAAAGAAAGAAAGAAAGAAAGAAAGAAAGAAAGAAAGAAAGAAAGAAAGAAAGAAAGAAAGAAAGAAAGAAAATTGAATAAGAATAAAAGAATAAGAATAAGAATAAAAGAATAAGAATAAAGAATAAGAATAAGAATAAGAATAAGAATAAGAATAAGAATAAGAATAAGAATAAGAATAAGAATAAGAATAAGAATAAGAATAAGAATAAGAATAAGAATAAGAATAAGAATAAGAATAAGAATAAGAATAAGAATAAGAATAAGAATAAGAATAAGAATAAGAATAAGAATAAGAATAAATGAAGCTTTTTCTTTAAAGTTGATTCAGGATTAAAATAACAGCTGATCCAGGCTGCAATACAGGAATTCAGTGTGTCTGACACACACAAACACAAATTAGCTTCTCTCACTCCCTCTTCTTTTTCAGTCAGGAAAGGGTAATTTGCCTATTTCAACATGAGTTGCTTATTTCTTAGCAAAGCCTTCTGCTATTTTACCCTTTCTTCAGCAGTTAGGGAGGGGAAAGAGAAAGGCATGAAGGAGCAGAGGGGCAGAGAGAGATGCAGGCTTGACTGAGCAACAGCACAGGAGAGGACCGGTAATGCCGGGTGCCCACCCTCTCTCTCTCCCTCTGTCAGACACACACGAACGGAGCAAGTCGTAGCATCCCTCCCCTGTTGTCACAACAGACTTAGCAGGTCCTTCTGATGTGGCTTCCAGCATTCTCATCACTTTGCCTTGTCAGAAGGTTGCTATCGTTTAGAAAGGCACGTGGTAGTTTGAAAGGATTAGGGGATAAAACACAACTCAATCCTTTATGAAAGAGAGACAGAGAAGGGAAGGGGAAAAGCAGTGTCAGGTGCTACAGAGGGACTGGACAAGAACAATGTACACAAATAAAAATACCAAACTGCTGGAATTCCTGTTCCTGTGAAGCAGAGGCAGAAATAAATGACATATGACAAATACTTACTGCAAGAACAAAACAAGAGGAGTGAAATGTAGATTATGACATTGTATGAAGGTAGAGGACCAGATGACACCAGCAAGGATAAATACACTCCCACACAGAAACTCATTTTTCACATCAGGGAAAAAAAATATATCACTAGTTTGGCAGTTATGTTATACATATAGTGGATGCTTCAGCTTTACAATAATCATATTAGCTACGGATATTTACTGAAATGGCAAAAAATAATGCTCATTATTGTACTAGCAAAGCCTGCCATGTTGCTTTTACTTTTTTCTTGGGTTTTTCTCTTAAACTGAGTGTGAGGAAATCCTTTTAAATATTCAGGCTGTCCATACCTCTTCCCTCCCCCCCCAAAAAAAAAAATGTGTTGGAGGCTTGGAGATTTTTCTTCTATTCTGTTTCACAAACTGTTAATCTTCTCATGAACCTGACACGTTTTAATTGGTTGTACTGATGAATGACTGCTCACTACGTTCTTAACAAATACCATTAACAGATTAAACACCTGTAACTTCATTGGATATTTAGAGCAAACACTAGCAGCATTATGAATGATACCTAGTCTCATGAAAGTCAGAATTTGGTTATGATTTGGCAATAACAGTTTCTAATACAAAACACTGAAACACACCACTTATTTAGAGAAAATGATATTTTAAAAATTGCTTTTTTCAGCACCTCGGTATATTTCTTCTTGATTTCCATGGCAAATCAAAATCGAGAAACAAGGGTTTATAGTACTCTGTTTACCAAAGATAACATTTTACTTGTTTCCCCTTAAGTGAATGCAAATACTGTTAATGGCAATATTTATAGTCACAAGAAAAACTGATCAATCACAGCTAACCAGTTCAGAGAAGCCTTCTCTTCTTTGAAGATATAAAACATTTCATCAGTATCTTCTGCCAAGATATATCTAATTTACTTCTCCATTGCTTTCTCCATTTCTTACTCTTCTTTCACCATTACAGTACTTTTGTTTAGAGATCAGAGGTTACTTAAGTAAGCCAGTACGTAAGTAATCACTTCCGTATACAGATTCTGAAATGTGATACATAACAAAAGTTTTACTATTGCAAAACTGTCCCAACAAGTTTTGCTAAAGTGTGCATACTGACCAGCCAAACCATTGACAAATGTGAGGCTTCTGCAAGTGTGGTTTCCTTGTGGCACAGGAAGAAGTCCAGGTTATTTTGAATTGCTTCCAATCACCTTAAATGTTTAAGAGACCTGACAAGCCTGCTCCATTGTTTTAAACAATTATTCTTGTTAAGAAAAAAAAAAATCCAATTCATAATAAAAATGCTTACAGAAAAGAGACATTTTTGCTTTCTTATGTTCTGAATATTTAGGGCGTCTACAAAGAGCCTATTTTGCATCAGCACTAAAACATGATTTCTGACTTTTAAAATGTATTGACATAATTATTACAATAACAAAATATATTGCAATACTTATTTTTGTAAAAATACCTTATTACATGGTAATTTATTTATTTTCTTAGTAGAATTGGTCATATTCAGAATCTTACTACAATTGTTTGTGTGGTACTGGATGTTAGTACCACATGTTTACCTCTCACACAACATCTCTTGCATGCTGTAAGAGATGCTGTATTCATATTTTTCTTTTTAAAATGATTGGTAATGGCACTAACATGACATCTCCCTAGATTGTATTTAAATTTTCTTGCTCATCTGGACAAGGAATAAATTAAAGTAGCTATGCCTATTCATGCTCTGGCTTAGTTGATTATTAGGTAAATGTCTGTTCGTTTCCTGCCACTTGTGGCCTTCCCCTATACACCTGCAGGCCAGAAAAAACAGACACACACTGACCCTGCAAATTAAATTCTTCCTGATAACAAGAACTTTGTAGAACAAACTTGTAAATAAAAGAGATGGTAATATAGGCCTAATCCAGAGTCCTGCTGGCAGAAAGATTTCTTTCGGTCACTAAAGATCTGAAACTTGAAGAAAAATGACATATACAAAGGAAGTATTGTCTTTTCCATTAGGATGTGCAATAAGGAAGAGATTAATTACATTTTTTTCTTTTTTGGATGGAGTTTAGTGGTTACATTGCTCCAGCAATGTATTTGTATAAATGTATGTATATATGTATATATATATAAACATATATTTAGAAAATTGGGTCAGCAATTAGATGGATGAAGAAGACAGGTTCATTAGACTACATTTGCAGTAGAGTTTATAAAAGAAGTACCATATAAGTGCTATACAGTAGCCCAATGTGCAGGAAGAAGATCCTGAAAGAGAACAATAGCAATGAACTTAGTCATGCAGGAACAGTAATTGTCTCTGCCCAAGGGCATTTGTGACTGATAGAGTAACCACTGAGGTCATTGTATTCTGGTTGCCCACATTTCATTCTTATTTGTAAAATAAATAAATAAATAAAAAATCTGCCCTGTCCTCATGGTTGGCTTGCTGTCTGACCTCTCCTGAAAATGAGAGGTTCGCATCAAAACTCATAAATGAGGATAGCAGTGTCTTATTGCCTTCTTTTATTTTCCCTGCTAGTCAATGGAGAAGGACCAAGAGAATAATTCAGTGCGTTTTAACAAACACCAGGAAACATCATGGTGTGTGATTCAGTTTGAAGAAGCTCCAACTAAGGGGAAGATGGAGCGAGAAGATCCTGAACCATAAACCATAACCCTTGGAGATACCATGAAGGCATAGCAGAACACAAATTCCAGTTAAGCTGCCAAACAAGACAAAGCCATTAGTTTGAAGAGAAATAGTATCTTTCATTTCAGATCCCACACTGGACAGCTTCCCCATTGTCACTGGGCTTCAATTATATATATATATATATATGTATACATATATATATATATACATATATACATATATATATACATGTATACATGTATACATATATATATACATGTATACATATATATATATATGTATACATACGTATACATAAAGAATTAACATTCCAAGTCAAGTGACACACTCAAGTTTTATCTTTAACTTGTGTTATTTTTGTTTTTACTTTTTCCTATTTTTTTAAGTTTTTACTTCTGTTTAATCACTCATCTAATTCACAAAACAAAGAAAAAGCAATTTTTCTTAATCCTTTCTAATTTTTGCTCCTCTGATTGTAGATGATGAATCCTGGCTGACAGCAAACACCATTGTAACTCCTAAAAATAGCACAGCAAAGCCGGGGATGGGCTCCACTGAAACCAGTCAATTTGTTAATTGCTTAGAGGAACTTGACTTAATGTGACAATGGCTGCCCTCAATCAAAAGTTTCAAAGGATTTTGTGTTACTAAATGGCTGTTTTGGAAAGGATATTACCTGACTCAGAAACTACAGCAGGATGTTGGCAAGCTTTAAGCTCCCTGGGCAGTACTTCAGCAGTCAAGCTAGAGCCTTTTCTACTCTTTCTCAGCATCTACTTGGCTACAACACAATCCCATTTATCCTGAAATACCAGAACCAGAGCACACCAGACTAGACAAAAGGGGAGAAAATAGCGAGCCAACTACTGTAAGTGCATGTAGCTCCTTAAATTGCTGTGGTCTGTCCTGAACGTGATTCACGTCAAATATATGGAGTCTGTGGACTGAAAGTTAAGTTCAAAGTTATCTACAACTGTATGACATACCACAGATCTGAAAATTAAAGGGAAAAGTCCAAGTATATGAATTCAAAATATATTTATGGCTATTTAAATGTTTCATTCTATTTTCATTCTACTTAAAACTCTTCTACTTAAAACTAGTACATTTAAAAGATGCTATTAGATCACTGTCTTAATTAAGAAAAATAACACCAGTTTCCATACAAAATAATAAGGACATGATAATATGACAGATAAGTTGGCTATAATCTAATGTAAGTAAAGCCTGGGCAGTAATGTATACAGGGAGAGTTCAAAAAAATACCCATAGACTTCCCTGACATTTAAGTCAGTCATTGCACTACCTTGCCACCTTCATTGTGTATTTTTCTCTCTGAAATAAATGAGCTCGCTTTCAAAAAAAAAAAAATAATAAAAATAAATGAATAATAATAATTGTGCATAATTAGTAATGTTATTATCCAGATTAAGCATGCCCCACTTCTGTTTGTCTGCTTTGGAATAAAAGGCTTACAAACCAACTGAATTTGAAGTGTTGGTTGTTGTTACTTTCTGACTGTTCTTCATTGTCATCCATTGTCATGGGGCTCGTGATTTACAAACTGCAGTAATTCTCTGTTCAGTGGCTGTGGAAAGTTTTAGAAATAAACCTTTGCTATAAGCTGCGTAGACAGAAATTCTGAGCTATTGGAGAAATTAACCCTTCAGATCATTTCTCATCATTAGTGATGTGCCAGCCATTACCACCCCTCTACCAAAAACATTATGGTGTGCACGAAACAAACTCTTCTTCTGTGGTGGAGAGTGACAGCCAGTCAGTGCATAGTACATTTCAGGATAAGACAAGGAAAATCGGTCAAAGATACCCAGATTCTACTTTTTACAAAATGAGATTTATAATGAGGTTGCAATCTTCAAGCAGAGCTGGGCAGGATCTCAGTCTATGAGGCTTTGTCCTAAAACTCATACAGAGAATTTCAAAACAAATTTGAAAAGTCTGCAGAATTAAAGGTCTATAAACTGACACGCAATGGATAGTGCTTAGCATACATCAAATGTATGTCAGTAATAAGGACTGCCACTCAAGAAAGAAATTTTGCTGGACGTTGCAGGTTGTCATCTTTAAGGCTGCAGTTCTGATGCAGACAGCTCATCTATTATGCTCCACAAGTCTTCAGTTTGGGGATATCTTAGTACAGAACTATCCAATTAATTGCTTAAAGCTGTAGTAATGTTATGCATGACAAGCAGGAAAATTGCTCTGATTAGGCAAAAGTGCAGAGTCAGACAATGCAGTTGTATTTCCTTGTGAATATACAAGACAGGAAAATCAAGACAGCTCTTCTCTTTGAGTGGATATGAAATATGTACTTGATGCTTTCATTAAAAATCAAGTAAATGGCATTTTTATATCATCACTGTCACAGAGGGCCAACAGACCTCTTTTACTGAGAGAAAGATCTGTCTTTCAGTGGCATGCTTGGAACAATATCTCTTACTCTTTCCATTGGAACATAAACAAAAATTTTCTCGATTAGAAAAACATGAACAAAAGCAAACATACTTCAGCAAAGATACTGCAAATATATTGCTATTTCTTTTTCTTCTACCAATGAGAATGCCTTCCCTTTGCAAAGGAATCTCTCCAGATATTTTGGCAATGGAGACACAACACTCTGCACTCTGACCACTTCTGGAGAGCTCAAGTTCCAGCTGGGCTGCAAGAAGGGCATTAAAAATGAAGTCAGTGAATAGTTAAATATCACGGACACAAAAAACAAAAAACAAGCAAACAAAAAAAAATTAAATCAGCAAAGTGTCCTATGTTAAGAAAAAAACAACAACAACAACAACAAAAACTCGGAGCAAGCTTGGACATTCCATTGACCAAGAAAAAAAGACATAAATAATATATCTAGTGCTATAGTTTCACAAGTGAGTGGTGTATGTTCACAAGTCAACTTAGAATGCAAAGACAGTTAAAATAAAAAATTAATGAAATAATATAAGAGAAATATCAGTAATAACTGATGAACTTCAGTAAACATCAGGAAGAAATAACATGCAAATGATGAAATGTGGCTCCCTGTATTTTGGAAATCCTTTTAGGTGAAGGCCATTAACACCATGAAATCTGAAAGTAAATGACCTGAATAAGCTGAAAAGACCTAATTAAAGCAGTAATCTCCAGGAATATTGTAATATTCATTTCTCACAGTCCTTGCAAACCAATCATTTATTTATGTTACTGTATCACTTTGCAGGATACACCACGGTCTGAAAGGTATGTTGATGTATGCCTATGCACTAAAAATGTACAGTGACATTCTCATATTTTTCTGGAAAAAGGACCTATTCAATGAACATTGTTCAATATATAAATATATATTAAAAAAAAAAAAAAAAAAAAAAACTACACATAATTAGTATATGAACAAGAAACATGAAGAACAACTGAAATGAGACACAACCTAACTCTGAGGTTAGACCTGCTTTGAACAGGCAGTTAGACCATACAATTAAATCAAGATAAAAATGAGACAGGTTTTCTTTGGCAAATGCTGAAAAAAGCAGAAGAAATACAAATTTAAAAACTACAGGTAGAAATGGCTATAGTACTTGGACTGAGTAACAAAAGTTAAGGATGATAAACAGAAAGAATTGAAAACAGATCTCAAACAAAACAAAACAAAACAAAAACAAAAACAAAACAAAACAAACAAACAAAACTTTAGTGTTCATATGTTTGGGTGCCAAATCATGTTTCTTCAGTTACCAGTTTCTTATACAGACAAAGTGTTCAAAATTATGGAGACTGTACACCAGGTTTTTCAAAGCAGTAATGGGAGTTAAACAGCATGTTGATCGCAAAACAGCATGTTGATCTCATCTGTGCTGTAAACATAGCATTTTAATTCCATTCATCCTAAGAGCAATTCCAAGTGAAGTGTTGGGTTCACATTCATACTTAGCCTAGCTGAACCCTTTATTTGAACGTTTTTCTACTGCCCCATGCCAAACAAGCAAATATGTTCCATGTGGACACAGAAGAGCTGTCACAAATGTCATGTAGAGATTAGTGCTCTTGCTGAAACCCTGCACTAGGACCCAAAGCAGCTGAAAAACTCAGACAAGAGTCGACAGCAGGCCCGGAGTAATCCTGACCCTCTGCTAAAGTCACTTTAACTACATTTGGGTTTGCAAGACAGAGGATGAGAAAGTACCAAGACAGCTAGCCTGGGGACAGGCTTCAGGTTATTAAGACAGCTACGGGGTTAGCCAGGAGGGATACAAACTTCGGTGAATTTTCCTGAGGGGAAGTGGGGAAAATGGGAGTGAAGACCAACTGAGTAGCCTGCCTGGTAGCAACAGTTATACGATGGCAGCCTTCAGCTAGCCAGAGGCGTCCATGAAAACTGCACAGAATCAGTTCTAAAATCCAACTGTAATGTCCATTTGTTGTAAAAATTAATTCCCCAAAGAAGAGAGCAAAGGAAAAAAAATCAAACATAGCAAATTTTTCTGACATTACAAAATGAAGTGCAAGTCTATACCCTTCTCAACATAGCATCTCTGTTAAAATAAGTACTTCCTTGACAGTTCATTTCTCATGACAGCCAAATCCCCAAATATTAGTATCATGAAGCATTATTAGATATTGAACCACTGAAGAAATACAGTAGCAAAATAAATAGCTGTGCTGTTCTAGTTCTTTGAACTAGACTTCTGAAACAAAGTGTGGGGCTTTCTGATAGCTATACAGGTGTGACAGACAAACAGTATGACTGAATAATGAAATAAAATGTTTCTTTGTTAAATACATTAAACCAATTTATCAGGAAGATGAATAGGTACTGCTCACTTGCTTTCCAGTACCATTGGCTTACAAATTATTTGTGGGAGGATGTTAAATTCTCTCTTTGGTATGGATCCAGCAAAACTACTGCCAGATCACACCTCCTGGGAAATGTGGGACTTGGCATGGGATTTGGCACAGGACTTTAAAAATGTCAGCTTTCCTGTAAAAACATCAGGTCTGTTGTCATGAAAACATCAGCTATGAGTAATTTCTTTTCTTAATATTACTAGCCAATACAAATAGAGATGGGATGAGATGTCAGTCATGTGCAGCCATGCACCCAGAACTGGATTTTTGTAACACAATTTACCAGAATAGCAATGTGTAGAATTTCAGTTTTTAAAATGGATGTCCACACTTTGGATCAGTACATGTTGTTTTTAAAAGTGTATCTGTGCTGTACTTCAAAATCCTTGTCATTAGGACAACATAGGAGGGAAACAGAAAACAGTATGAGCTCAGTAATGTTATTCAACCCAGAGTTGCTGGGGTATCACTCTATTTCATTTTCTTTACAGACATTTTTCTTTGAAGAGTATGGACTTTATTTTTATTTTTATTTAATGAATAAGCCCCAAGAATATAATGCACTGGCAAAAATCTAGGATTTGAATGGAACAGTCATGGAAATAAATTCAATTGTTTGTGATAGCTTTTTTCCCAGTCTGGCAATTGATGAGCTGCACAAATGCTTTGCTGAATCAGTATGCATAAACTAAGCAGCTGGCAGGTCCAAGACTTTAAGTGTTTAATTAGTACCTCATTTCTAACATAGTGCTTAATCTGTGGGAAAGTAGAGAATACCTGCTCCAAGCAAATGAAAGCAAATAATTTTTGGAAGACAACTAGTAAGCTCAAGAAGCCAGAAAACACTTTTTGTCTGAATGGACATCTTACTCAACACAGATATTCAATAGATCTTAGTCATTTCTATATGTATCAGCTTGACTATTCAGCCCCTTGAGTCATACATTGTGTTTGCACTGGGATCCCCTCAGAAATCTCACACTGATGGCAACAGCATTTACATCTGAACCTTAAGAAAAAACACTGCTGAAAATCCCCAAATTAAGCTCTAGCCCTTACATAATCTTTTCTTAAACTCCCCTCTTAATACAAAATTAATTTGAACCTGTATTTATATCTAGCACTTGTGTAAAACAATTATTCAGGAAGAAGTACACAGACCAAAGCTTAGAGGTAAAAGCTTTACTACTGGACTAGTGTCAAAGTAGGTCAATTTTTAGGAGTAACAACCTTGACAGTGTCCCTTTAATATGTTGATCTGTTTCTGTAAAGCACATTAAGAAAAGTTTAGCGTGAAAGAGGCTACAAATGTGTTTGATATGATATGGCAATAAGTGTACATTTTGAGCATACTAAAGCTGCCAAAGTACTTTTAAACTGCTTTTCTTTGCTAGCTAAGGGCCCAGTTCAATGAAAATAAAATAAAATAAAATAAAATAAAATAAAATAAAATAAAATAAAATCCAGACTTCTGTACACTGAGAGCTGCAGAAAATCTGTTTTTCTCTGTGACATCTGTAACCCACTGTATGTATTTTCAAGGCTGAATCTACATCTTTCTTTGTGAGAGAATGAAAGTTTATTTACTTACCATTTGTCTGTTTGGATCACTGAGAAACTTCAAATGAGATCTGGTCTGGATGTTGTCTGGATAGTGAGTAAAAAGTCACTTGCCTTGAGGATTTACAAGCTCTGAGTACTTTGTTTTCAAGAATACTGCTGAATCACCTCATCTGCTGCATTGTGTTATGACTGACTTGCTCATGATACTCGTTGCACACATCTGAATCTATCTACTTGAAGAGTTTGGTGCTGCAAAAGATAGACAGTCTGCATCACCTTTACAGGCACTGTTAAGAAAAGCCATGCTTGCCACAGGGAGTTCTTTTAAGAAGAGATCTTACCACTTTGTTTGGTTTTCTGCATTGATTAAAGATGTTAATTCAGGAGTCAATGCATGCAGAAAATGTGTTAATAGTACAGATAGTTCAGGATACAAGTCTCTGTAAAACGGGTACCATTTAAAAGGCAGTCTCAAATTTTATAAAGAACCATTCCTAAATAAACTTCAGTTAGGAAATTACAAGCTGCCTTTGAAATGCTTTGCACAACACTTATCTAAATATTCTATTATGAATTATTACTCTTACGAAGCACTTACTGATGTTTATGATTACATCATGACTCCCACTGTTGCCTGCTATTAAAATAAGCTAGAAGTACATTCAGTAGATTTATTTCTTTCCTTTTAAATAAGTTATCCTATAGCAGTCACCATTTTTGTATCATCAGCAGTAAAAGGTATAGTAACCACAGTCTCTGTTTTAGTATCTGATATTACACTAGCAGATGCAGTTGAAAAAAGCAGACAGGTTTTCAAGTACATAAGTCTTTCTTCAGGTTTGAAATGGAAGCAGCCAGACTTTAAAGCACACAGGTTATACAAACATACAAGCCTGTTAAGTGAACACTGTTAAATAAATTTATTTGAGTAGCACTCCATTCAAACTATTTTCTAGGCAAACTATTTTCTCAGCAAACCTGGTTAGAAAGAAGGCACCAGTACCTATCATCACCGAGTGTTTAAGTTTTTGTTTGTTTGTTTGTTTTCCCCTCTTAAAACTATAGTTATTAGCAATATTTCCCTGCATTGTTTCAATATTCTTTACAGAAACTTGCCTTTACAGAAAGCTGCCTAATTGCCTGATCTTTCCCTAATATCAGACCACAGTGTACAAAAGCATTGTCAGACCAGAATACTGTGCTACTGCAATTAATGCAGGGTAGCAGAAAGCCAGTGTCTCATTTTGCAACAAAAATCCTTCTGCACTGAACATCTTCGATAAGAAACTTTCATAAGCAATGAGTCTGTATATAAATATATATTTAAATCTTGTCCTAGAGGTATCTCACTGACTTTTCTGCAGAACAAAAAGCTCTAAAACAGAATTAAGAAGTTTCCTGAGACACTGTTGGCATGTAAGAGACAGTCCTGAAACTGAGCTTTTCAGTGAAAAAAAAATACTACAAGGCTACAGCAACAGTATGTTGCGTACACCTCTTCCCTACAGCTTTGTTAACGTGCAGCCAAGCCAAAAATCATAAATCAGCTCTGCCTCCCTGGAGAGCCTAGCTTTACATATGGCTGCATCCAAAGACTGGCAAGGTGCAGTCAGAATAGACTCAAGAGTGGGAGAAACAACTTGAATGGACAATGCGTCCAACAACATACCCACCAAAGCAGAAACAGAGCTGCAATACTGACAGGCAGCCGGGGATGGAACAGGGAGGAGGAAGCCACAGACAAGCGTTGTGTAATTAATAATGCCAAAGAGAGATCTGAAGTGTTTCTACCTTCTTTTTCTTTGCTAGTAACCGAATACTGGCAGAGCTGAAGTTTAATGCAGACATTTATAAATGAGGTACAACGAGGCAGATGGCTTAGGATTTAGGTAGGGCTCTCAGTCTAGTGGCTGGGCAATCTTGCTCCAGGGACAATAATCCCCTTCATCCTGCACAGGAAATTCTGTGTGCACAGTCTGAAGTCATGTTTTAGCACAAGACATGAATGCAACAGGTCTTGTTGGGTGCTGAAATCACGTGAATCAGTGTAAAAACAGCTGTGCACATGTGACAGATAAGAAAAAGAGAATTACATGAGAATTACTAAGTGCATCTTACCAGATAGAGCCAAGTAAGCAACAATCACTAGAACACTTTCTATTATTTCTCAGAACCATTTAGAAATAACTAAGTTAACTACTGTGTTAACTTCACCATTCATTCAGGACAAAGTTAATTCATCCATATGATTTAAAGAGGGAATAAGCTTCCTACAAAGCAGATCAGACAGACTCTACATATTTTCTACCTGCCACTCCAATCCCATACAAGATGAGAGAAATAAATGTGTTTCTTACATTATATTGTACCTTGTGAGCAAAAAACATATCACTGAGCCTGGGCAGACAAGAAAACAATCCCTCCTTCAGGGCGTCGCATTGCAGAGTTTCAAACACTGAAGAAACAGCATAATGTAAAAAGAAAGCTCCTGAGAAGTAGAGCTATCACAGAACCCAATACTGAGTGCACACACAAGTACAAATAGGAAAACAAACAAACAAACAAACAAAACAAAAACAGGGTGGTTGACGTAGCCTTTAACAGAATTAAAAAAAAAAAAAAAAAAAAAAAAAAAAAAAAACTTGTAGTGAAAGCAGCACCAAAGGAGTGGCATATTCAAGACTAAGGCACTGAAAGAAACCTTTCCCATTTATAGCCAAATTTATATGAAGACAAAATATTTAGGATTAGAGGAGATAAAAGATCAAAAGACTGAAATTATGTTTGTTTAACTGGCTTTATGAAAGGGAATATTAAGAGGTGAGCTGCACAAACAAATTAATTTTATGTAGTTTTGACAGATTCAACAAGGGGAAATGAAAACCACAGCTACCACTGGGAAGTAACAGCAGGTAACAAGCTCCTGGAAGGGTGTGGTCAGGAGATGAGCAAAAGATCAGTTGATAAAAAGATATTGCAAAGAGCAAAGCCCTAATGTGCTGTATCTTTTGATATTTCAGATTTCAGCCTTGTCATGGTTTACTATTATTAAAACGCAGGTAACAACAAGACGCAGAAATGGAAAGTAAGCCGGAGGGTATTTTCACCTGAGACACTGGAGCTGCCAACATGTTAATTGCTGAGAACTATTTGGCCTCCAGAACTTATCTGTCCTCTTTTCACTCCAGGAGCCAACAAGACAAATAAAAATCACTCAGGCTCCAACCAGGTGTCTGGAGGTACCAACCTAAGTCGAGGCTGCAAATATTCGGTAACTATATCTTCGGTAACTACCTGAACACCCCTCCTGTGCCATCCTCTCTCTCCCTCTCTCTCACACACATGTACACCCCAAGTGATAATTCACTTGCCTGAAATATATATATATATATATATATATATATATATATTTTCTAAGAATAGATGAAAATCCTTCAGTTCACTTCCCCAGTTACTGGTCAAGTGTATTGCTGAAGAGATCCCAGTGTGAGTTAAATGTTACGTTAGCTAATGCACTGTTTCATACACTACATTTAAGAATACGACTGCATCGCTCCATAATATTACAAAACTTTCTTGATAAAAGCTCATACACATTTTCACCTGTAGATTGATTCAGTGGTGTAAGCTGTACATATTTTCTGGTATTTAAATGCACTTCCACTGACTTCCTGGCATGCTCTGTGAAGTTTTTGGAGATTAACCAAGTGCTCTTTAAAATCCATTTATATTTCTGGTTAAGGAATGGATGTCTGTCACATGAAAACTTGCAATAACTTCGTCTACATGGAACTGTTTTGTCATTAGACTGAACTCACTCACCCAGTAATCCACCACAAAACTACCTAGATTTCTTAAGTTTTGTGTTTTGTTTTGTTTTGGTTTGTTTTTTTTTAGCAAGTAAAGTCACTACACATACCCAGTGGGTGCTGGAGGTAGTACAGTCATGTAGCACAAACATGGAGAGCATTCAGCCAGGAAAGGAAAAAATGGAGGGAATGGGACCATTTCCCTTTCAGTGGCTGCAGATCAAATGAAACAAATAAGCGAGTGTACCTAAACAAGTAGGGTAATTAGTGCAAAACATAATGTACTTTCCATCAGCCAATGAATGTATCTGAATAATAAATATCACAATACCATGAGAAAATATACTACTACTTTTCGTTTTGTGTATAAACATAGGTGTATAAACCCCCATGTATATATTAGATTTGTAAAATGCTTATACAGACAGTATATATAATGTTTTTATTTATACCATATAGCAAACGTTTCATTTGAATGGAAATAAATACATCAAAAAACTTATATATGTATATGTATGAGGCAGGGGAAATTTAGGCTTGACATCAGGAGGGGGTTCTTCACAGAGAGGGTGGTTGCACACTGGAACAGGCTCCCCAGGGAAGTGGTCACTGCACCGAGCCTGTCTGAATTTAAGAAGAGATTGGACTGTGCACTTAGTCACATGGTCTGAACTTTTGGGTAGACCTGTGCGGTGTCAAGAGTTGGACTTGATGATCCTTAAGGGTCCCTTCCAACTCGGGATATTCTATGATTCTATCTATCTATCTATATATATATATATTTACATATGTAAAGGCTCCTTTCCCTGAGGATGCATTAAAAAAAAAAAAAAAAAAAAAAAAAGTGATTTTGGAAAACAGAAACAGATTTTTGGCAGTACACATAATTTTCATAAAGAACTGTACTATGACTAAGAGTTTCCCTGAAGACAAGTGACAGTGAAGTGAACAGAAGTTGTACAATTCCAAGCAATAACTCCAACATACCACCACAGCAGCAATAAAACAAACTATCAACTCCCTTTCTAAATTTGCTTCATCATCTTGCTGGATAAGCGTATATCCAGTAGCTGGCAGAGAACTAATTCGCACATCTCCAGAAAGACAGAATTAGTGAAGAGGTTTAAGGAAATGGCAGCTACTTGGAGCCATTAGAAAAACTGAGATTGGACTAGTTGAACTAAAGAGATATTTATTATTATTATCATTACAGAATCACAGAATCACAGAATTTCTAGGTTGGAAGAGACCTCAAGATCATCGAGTCCAACCTCTAACCTAACACTAACAGTCCCCACTAAACCATATCCCTAAGCTCTACATCTAAACGTCTTTTGAAGACTTCCAGGGATGGTGACTCCACCACCTCCCTGGGCAGCCTGTTCCAGTGCCTAACAACCCTTTCAGTAAAGAAGTTCTTCCTAGCATCCAACCTAAAACTCCCCTGGCACAACTTTAGCCCATTCCCCCTCCTCCTGTCACCAGGCACGTGGGAGAACAGGCCAACCCCCACCTCGCTACAGCCTCCTTTAAGGTACCTGTAGAGAGCAGTAAGGTGGCCCAGAGCCTCCTCTTCTCCAGGCTGAACAAGCCTAGTTCCCTCAGTCGCTCCTCGTAGGACTTGTTCTCCAGGCCCCTCACCAGCTTCGTCACCCTTCTCTGGACCCACTCAAGCACCTCGATGTCCTTCTTGTAGCGAGGGGCCCAAAACTGAACACAGTACTCGAGGTGCGGCCTCACCAGAGCCGAGTACAGGGGGACGATCACCTCCCTAGCCCTGCTGGTCACAGTGTTTCTGATACAAGCCAGGATGCCGTTGGCCTTCTTGGCCACCTGAGCACACTGCTGGCTCATATTCAGCTGACTATCAACCAATACTCCCAGGTCCTTCTCCGCCAGGCATCTTTCCAACCATTCCTCTCCCAGCCTGTAGCGCTGCTTGGGGTTATTGCGCCCGAGGTTCAGGACCAGCCACTTGGCCTTGTTGAACTTCATGCAGTTGACCTCAGCTCATCGGTCCAGCCTATCCAGATCCTCCTGCAGAGCCTTCCTATCCTCAAGCAGATCGACACACGCACCTAACTTGGTGTCATCTGCAAATTTACTGAGGGTGCACTCAATGCCTTCATCCAGATCATCAAAGATATTAAAGAAGACCTGCCCCAGCACCGAGCCCTGGGGAATGCCACTAGTGACTGGCTTCCAACTGGATTTGACTTCATTCACCACGACTCTTTGGGCATGGCTATCGCACGTTTCTAACCCAATGAAGCGTGCGCCAGTCCAAGCCAAGAGCAGCCAGTTTCTTGAGGAGAATGCTGTGGGAAACAGTGTCAAAAGCCTTGCTGAAGTCAAGGTAGACCACTTCCACAGCCTTTCCCTCATCCACCAAGTGTGTCACTTTGTCATAGAAATTAAGGATAATTATTATCATTATTATTATTTGACTTTTTTTATTGTAAAGGTAGAAGTTGTGTATGAAGAAACAGCCCAGAGAGAACTGAATCTGGTAGAGGGTAAACATCAAACTGGCTGGGCAAAACAACCTGGATGAGAAAGAAAAGGTGTGAGTAAATGGCTTGATACGGAACGTGATGAGAAAGATGAGAAATATTGGTCCAGTGAAGTGAATGACAGAATTATTAAAAAGGGAGGAGAAGCACAAGGTTAATTGGTTAAAGACAATGGAATGGTTATAGGAAGATGTCTCAGGTCTTAAGCATCAAGCTCTAACTGGGGAAATGAGGTCCAGGAAAATAAATCTTGCATGAGAAGCCTAGGAACTAGAAACTGGAATCTGGTTATCAAGAGAATACTTGTACCTAAATCTCCACCACTAAAAAAGCATAGATTTGCAGTACAATTTTTGCCAACAAAAAGGCCCCAGCTTGGTCTGATAAAAACTAGAAGCATATAGCATAGGTATAAAAGAAAGTGTGAGTACAAAGCTATTAAGTAATATACACGAAGGACAGAATTTTTGGCCTATTAATGTTTAGGGTATTTTGAGTAGTTTAACAGCACACCATCTCTTTTTCTGCTGTTGAACACAATGTCATGGATATGGCAGGAGTTGTGACTGTGCCATATTTATGCTCCCTTCAAATTTTTCATTCATGTTTCTGTTTATTCATTTGCTTTGTAATAGAAAATTCTACAATCTTTCCAAGAGTTCAACATTACAATGCTTCGGTATTGCTAGAGCAAACATTTTTATAAGCAGAGATCATGGAGATGACTGCACCATTACATTCTGTGTTTTCACACAATCATGAATTATTAAAAATGCCCTGAACACTGCAGCTCTGATTACAGCTTCTGGATATGTAATTAATATTTTCAGTAGAAATAAGAGAAATTATATTTATTACATTAATATCAGCAACTGACTGATATTTTCCAATCAGAGACTAATCCTTTAGAGATTGAGAAAGGAGGCTAGAGACAGTAGGGGGAAAGGAAGATATAAACATATCTCTGTTCTGCATACCCTCCATGAGATAAGATGGCAAATTTCTGTTAAGAAAAGGAGCACTTGATGTGGAAGTAAGTTAAACCTGAGATTCAGTAAAAAGTGTTTATTTCTGTTTTGAATATGCTACAGAATTTAGCTGCCAGCTGTACAAAATATCTTGGTGTGTTCTAAGATCTGTTTTATATTTACTTCGCACAGTATTATGAGGTTTTAGCTTTCTGGTTGGAAATAACTTACTCTTTGAAAAACTAAGTATGACAAAAAATCTTTTGGTATCACAATGGCTTCTGAGGGTTAATATTAATCTTGGAATTGCAGAAGAAGACAGAAATGGGCATGAAAGAACTATTAATTGTTGGTGATATTGTTTTACTGCTTAGGATAACTGCAATAAATCACACCAGAAGTTCTAGTTGCAGGATTTTTTTTTTCTCAGACTTTGTTTAACTCTCTTAAACAATGAGTTTGTTTGATAATTTTTTCCTTGTCAAATTTCCGATACAAGAAAGATCATTAAAGAGTAAATGTTTGTGTCTTTTTTTTTTTTTTCGCATTGACCATATGGTCACCTCAGAGATTTAGGAATTTTGTTTAGGCCCCATCTGTGCCAGTAAGAGTTTACTGGCAATGTCAAGAACTCCATGCTGTACAGAAGTGGACACATAGCAGACAAAACCTAAATCTGAGGTGACATGGTGCCACAGAGAGTTTGTGTTTAGATCTGATGTCAGATGCTCAAATTCTGCCCTGGGTCATACATGTAAAGAATGACATATAATGGAAAAAAAAAATAAAATTAAAAAAATCATAACTTTTACAAAGTAAGCAGAGAACTTTTAATTCATACAAAAATTATATAGCACTATCTGCTGAAAAGGATGGTTCTCTAACAGTCTGAGGCTTCAAAGCAGAAAATCAGAACTCATACCTTTGCAGCATCTTGAGATTCAAATCACAAAAACTGTCTTCTAAAACCAAGGCCCTGCAATACAAACCATAGTACAGGAAACTTTCTAAAGGAAGACAAAAGACCAGGTGGTTACCTAAAATCACTAAACTATAAATTTACACTGAATGGTTGGATTTCTTCTTGAACGTGGCACTGAAGGAAGTGATTAGGAATAATCTTCCGAAATAACACACAGAACCTTCGTTCTAACTGATTAGGTTTGTAAATAAGGGTGCACGTTTCTTACAGACATATTCATTTTGCAAAATTCTCCACTTGTTCATGCTCTTCATTACCAGGACAGAAGCTAAATGCTCTCTGTGTTGTTCATGATTGTTTTCACTGATTCTGGGCTGGGCTGAAAGTGAAAAGTAAAATGTAAGAAGTAAGGTTTTGTCCTTCGAGGGTCAACAAAAAGATTGGCATTAGTTTGTTCAAAGTAGTTCATAAATGGGGGGAGAATAAAATTGCAAACATCTCAGTTTTTCTCTCCCCCCTCATCTCCCACCCCCACCCTGGTAACACTGGGAAAATGTGTATTTTAAAAATTTATTGAAAAATTAGTCAAATCACAAGTAAAGAATTTCTTTTATCAGCTACTCCTTTTAGATAACATTGTGAATTGTAAATGAAAGACTCCCTAAACACAATCAGTAACATTTCATAATGAAATGTATCAGGCAAGGTATTAAGGGCAAGATTTTGAAGAAAGTGACTGTAAGCTCCAAGTTCCAAAGCATTTCATAAGGGTGACCAAATGTAAGGAGCATTGTCACTAGTATTCTTGTCACAAGTATAGTGCTAGTAGCATGGTAAGAGCAATAGCAATAGTTTAGTCTCTAGTACTACCAGAGTTACTAGCATTCATTAAAGAGTAGACTACTACTTCCCTGTATGACATACCTTGCCTGAAATACGTTGTGACACTAACAAAACTAACTAGATTGATGTGGTGTAAATTAGTATAGCAATTAGCTATTCCGTATTATATATATATTTAATGAGAACTAGCTGTTTACAGACTCAACAGATCCCTTACAAAGAGATATTAAAGGGCAATAGAAACTGGGGGGGAAAAAAAGTGTCATGCTGCCTTTTCAATCTTTATGGCTCAGTTACCAACTACAGTCCTCACCAGAGAAACGGGGACAGTGGTCTAGGCCAAGCCCCCTTCTCTAAATCCCTTTTGAAATATAGCAATGGAGCACAACTAGGCTCACTTCTGTCCCTAAAGCAAAAGGTCTGTATGCTTCTTGCAAAAGCATTAAGAGTGGATGGTGCGAGTGCATATGTGTATATACAATATTTTCCTAATATTCAAAGAAAAAATGCAAATGTAAAATATGCTGCAAAGTTATACTCAGAGAAAAGTACTCCAGAGTTACACGGCATATGCATTTAAAGATTATTTCAAGAGGATTATCTCAGTCTCCTGCAACAATAGGCTGTAAGGTTTTGAGTTTTAGATGTGGCTGACCAGACTGACTTTTACATGATCTCCTTGTCATCACACATCACACTTAAGACTAAATAAATAAATAAATAAATAAACAATCCACCCACAAAGTCAGAAGTAGGGTTTTGTCTCTTTTTTTCAAATTTTCAAATATATATATATATTCATGCCATGTGCATGCTGACAGCTGAAACATCAACCACGAAGAAACAGTAAACAAAGAAAAAGCAGAAAAGCAGTGTGCAAATAAGTTTGGACCAGCTCTAAAATTGTAGTAATTTAAATGTGCTGTCAAAATGCATAGGGATGCCCTGCTTCAAAAGACAACAAATAAAAAAATAGGGACCCATAATAATTGATGGTAATACTTAGCTGAAGGTTCAGAAGTGGACCAGTGATCTTGGCTGACTTGGGAACTGACTTTATTGCACTTTTATATGAACCATTGACCTGGAGAAAGATTTTAAAGTTATTATTGTTATTGTTATTATTATTAATTTGTCTAGCCAGCCACAGTGCTGGAGTAGAGCGATAAAGCCACACCTAAGGTTGGAAAGAGTAGCCTGCAAAACTTGCATTTATTTCTATTCATGAAAGAAGGAGCATATCCCAAGAGGGAGAAGTTCTTTGTCTCCATCTTCTTTAGGAATGACAGTAAAGACATCATTAGATTTTCTGATACCATGAAAGCCCTAGAAGATGTGCTGAAACAACACAAATTTTAACTGCCTGTTTGTTACATTATTTTTCCAGTCATTTTATGATTGTATCTCCAATGCCCTTCACGTGAGTCCCTAACTTCAACCGTAAGAGTCCAACTGATTGTGATTCAATGATCAGAAACTCTCTCACCTACTTTTCAAGACTTTTTTATTACACAGTAGTACCAAGTACTACTGAAAATAAATATGTGCAAGACAACTTGTATGACCTAACGTGTGTCTAAATGTTTTGCATACAGTGTGAGCCTGTGGTCTACACTCCTTCACTGGACAATGATATGTTTATCTCAGGTATTTTTGACCCCTTCCTGGAAAAAATCACACTCTGTCTCCTGCTTACAGAAAGAGCTTAGTGAACTTAAACTTGGCACAGGACCTTAAAATACATTAGATAAGTCCCACCCATGCATGGTAGTTTTCCTTCTCAAATTCTGGATTGTATTCCAGATTTGGTTTGCCAAGGCTGTTACACAGTAAATTTCATATCCTGAGCACAACGCTCCAGGGCTTTTATGTCAAACACCTTGAGAAGAGAAGAAGGAGGAACAGCCATACTTCCTTTATTCTTACCATACATACAAATAAAGACAAGTTAAGATGATCTTATCATTTTAACAAATGAAAACAGACCTCAGCTACACTAGAGCAAATTAAGAAAACAGTCTTTTCTTTTGATGAAGCAATATACTTTAGGCAAGTTTTTGAGGGCATGTTTAAAGTTTTGAGACTGTGTGATGGAAAGTTATTCAAGATCTTGGGCTCCATTGAGGTAGGTGCTGGACAAATACTGACAACTCCATAACTCAGAAAAGGGACCATAACCATACAGTCTAACATGTAATGAGATTCAATTGCAATACAACTGTACATGGAAAGTGAACAGAAGTTCCAGAAGTTCCTCTTTTTAAACATTGTTAAGAATGTTTAAATCATTTTCAATTTGTAAATCTATTCTGTTTTGCCAGCTTTCACCAATTTTTTTTTATTTTTTATTTTTTTTTGGGGGGGGAGGGGGCGGGAATAGAGATGGTAGCTATCATCCTTTTTGAACATCCTTGTTGAATGCTATGGTTGATACATCTCTTCTTTTAGTCTTCCTCAGTTTTGAAGAGTATATGCATGTACAAGTTTGGCCTTAAAGTACGCTAAACGTAATTCTATAGTACAATCAGTCCAAACCTATACATCCTACTGCTAGCATAGCTTCAGTTTTCTTTGGTAAAAAGGTTCATACCCAAAGCCAGATTCACTACTGTAGGAATCTGCCTACAAAACAAAGATGAGAATTTCCCAACCTTATTTTTAAAGTACTAGATAATGGCTCCTTTTTGAGTCTTAATGAGCTGATGTAGAGATGACACAAAAAAGCTTTCTCCAAAGCTACACAGACTTTGTTTATCATGTGTGTGGGGAAGCAATGTGTTTCAGTATCCTCCCTTTCTTTAAAACAAATGCTGAAGCTTCGTTAAATTACATGAAACTTTTTTTTTTTTCAGATTCTTCCTGCCTTCAGTAGAAGAAAAATGCTAAAAGATGCTGAAAGAAAAAGAAATGGAATTTTATTTGTCTCCACAAATAATAAACATGTGAAAGATTGTCAGGGCTGGGTTTCTTTTACTTATCTTTCTATCTTTACTATCTTACTGAACAGGGTACAAGACAGTGAGATAAAAGAACAAGGTGGTACTTGACTACATATATTCCTCACAAATCTATAGAGGGGCTGCTCAAAATGGCCGGTTTTGCACTCCATGTGCTCTGTTATCATAGCTGCTGTTCATTTTTGCTTCCTTCAGAGAGCAGACAGAAAATATATGTACGTGGGGAGGACATGCCTATAGCAGAGCAGTTTCATGTCTTGTTTGCCACTAAGGCTAAGCACAAAACGTGAAAAGAAACTTTGAAGCAGTCTGGGCTACCCACTCCTACCTGCCAAAACCTCATCTGCTCTTCAAGGCAACAAGGTTCTTCTAAAGCCCTCCTTTATCTGAAAGCACAACCTGAAAAATGCACTAAAAATTCAAACGGTCCTGATGTGACTCATTTCACGTCTTGTACCCCTCCCCAGCTATGTAAATTATGGAAGCAGTTCTTAATTTCTGCTATACAAGAAGCTGTGAAGACTAGTCACTAGTCATATTTAAATTCAGGGTTGCAAAGAAATTGAGTTTCTGTATTAAAATCAGTCTTGAATATCTACTTCCCTATAGGACATAACTTGGCTGGAACAAACAGATGCAGTGAAATAATCCTCAATGCACTGAAATACTATGACCCAGTAACATATCACTGGAAATATTCTTTGGTGCAGTCCCAAACTAGTCAATTCATAATGGAAGAGAGAGAGAGGGGGGAGGGGAGAAGAGGGAAGGGGACCCTCTTCTTCTCTAGTTATGTACAGTACAGATGCAAACAGATTAATATTAAGTGGCTTTCAGGTGTCACTGGTCACATGGAAGTACACTGTACTAATAATTTTAAATTTACTGTGCAATATACAATTAAATAAGATTGAAATGAAAGATAAAAATCTTGGGGCAAAATATGTTCTAATGAACTTCTGGCAATTAGTTTTAAATTAGTACTTGTTCTTGAACTGACAGGAGGAAGACAGGTAGATGGAATTAGGTCACCCCTGTTTCTACTAGCAATTGTTATCTGTTTTCCTTTCCTCTTTATTTACTCAGAAAATTAACATTAAAAAATTGTAGTAAACACACCATAAAATTATTAAATTTACCCTCTTCTAATGAACATCAAAGTGCACAATAAAACCAAATAACATACATACAGATGCAGGAGTAATGAAATGCTACTAAAAACTCTGTTTCAGTGCCCTAGGTTAACAGGTACAGTATTGCAGTAAGGGTGTCCTTTCTTAACACAAAGATTACCAAGAACTATTAAGCCTTATATCCAAAGTCCTGAGATCTGAGGAGAAAATAAACCAGACTAATCTTGTTTTCTATTGCTTTAATGTATCACTTTCTGCTAATTGAATTAACAACAGTAAGTTTATCTTCTCTAAGTCTGCCAGCTTTGTTTCCATTTAAAGTGATAAGGCCTCTTGGTTTTGAAAAATTCATTACCTTACAGTTTCAGACATTGAGAAAGTCTTGCAGAACTCACCATCACTGCAACACTAAAAAGCTTTAAAAACCTTGATCTTTATGAGTGACATATTGCCAAGCAAGGCTGAGAAATGACAAGCCTGGCAAAGCAGAGGTTCAAGCAATGGTCACCCAAAGAACAGTGGATAGCTGAGTGACGCACTTGTTTTCTTTAGTCACAAAACTCAAGGAAGAAATGCAATTTCAGAAAGATTTGGTTTTCACACAGCTTTAGAAGGAATTTCTGGCAAAGCAATTCTCCTATTCTTTGGGGCTTCATTCAGGTTTTGACATCTTATTATGAATTATTACTTAATATAGCTGTGATTTTCTACCGAGGAAGCAGAATACCCATTCTCAGCACCTCAGGATGCATGCCAAAGCAAGTACGTAAGAAAACACAACTGATGGAACACTGCCTGTGCACATCATTGCAGTTTTTGTTTTTTTTTTCCCCACCCTTGATGCTCCACCTAATTCACCTCTGGCTGGGTTACTGCCGTGGAAAAACCAACCAAACAAACAAAAAAAACCACATAGATATGCAGTCTATCATGGTAGCAGGGCTAGATGCATCCCTCTTCCCTTCCTTATTTGTCTGAACATATCTTGCCCTCTCCAAGGATATAGTTCTCCAATCTACCCCCTTTGGATGGACTGCTGCACAGCATGTGCATGCCTCCCTCCTCTGCCTCTGCTCTGAGCTGGCTGGACACAAACAGGTCAGATCCAGAAGCTGGACAGGCAGCAGTAGAGCACTGGGCCTCTGTTGGTAAGCCCCACTGAGAGACTGGCTCACGTCCACATGAGCAGATACCTCAGGTTCACCTCAGTGTACAGCAGTCTGTGCTTCAGCTGCTACTGTACAGCCCATTAAGCTGATGTTGGCACATGTGAAATTTCTGTTAAGAAATCTATGATTAGCACTAAATAAATTAGACAGACAGACCACCTTATTATTTTAATACCTTGACATAGAAGAATAAATTTTGTATAACAGATCTGAAAACAAGAGCTTACATTCAACTCCACCATAATTCAAGCCTTTATGTTCTTGCAGCGAATTGTACAGCAAGCTTCTTTGGGTGCCTCATATTATATCTGTACAAAAGCCTGGTTCTTCCCCAAAATGCTCCCCATCATTAATTGCTGCAGCTCTCCTGGTCATCTGGTTTTAAAATCTAAGATCTACCCTTGGAAATCAGTCTCTGCATGGCTTAGAGAAGAGCTAACAGTACACTCAGTTCTAGGTTTTAGGTAGATACCTGAAATGTGGCTCTGAGAGTCCACCTGTCAATAGCATGATTGACAATAGCAACAGGAATGGATTTCAGTAAGAGAACTGTCATGCTGCATATCATAACTAGCTTCATATATGAATTGCTTTTATGAGTCCAAGCTCTGGACTGATCAGCTGTGTTCAAATATTTCACTGCTCTGGAGGAAGCAGATCTGGTTAGCTGACTTTAGTCACAGTTCAAACTGACAGCAAGGTGTTGTAGAACAACAAGAAAGTCACAATAAGCTCCCCCAGGTAACACTGTAAGCACTTCAGCTAAATGTCAAAGAGACCATCCCATGTCTTAAATTAAAACTTCAGTTACATATCAGTCAAATTTCATCAGGTGCTGCTCTGTGGAGAAGATTTTATTTCAGAGGGAAAAAAGTCGTACAACTTGCCAATGCTCCTAATGACCTAAAGAACCCAAAGAAAAAAATGAAAGACACATTAAAAAGAAATATATATATATATATATATATATATATATATATGCTAGTGCATTATTGCATATGATCAATCCACTGTGCATTGCTGATCCTGCTCAACATTCAAAACCAACAGCACCACATTTTGCCCATCACTGAGGCCCTACACAGGACGACTCAGTAGGGGTGGGGTTATCATGGAATAATCACACCCTTGGGTATCGGGTATGCAACCACATCTCAAATCTCGTAACACCCCAGAGGTGTGATTATCTGCTGTCATGCTTTAATTCTTAATTAAAAGAAGAGCTGCAGCTCACATAAGATCTGTGAGAGGATTATGGTCACTCTTGGTTAGACAAGGGGGAACATGTATCTTTGGAATTAAAATTCAGGTGCTTGGGTGAACTCTGCAACACTGAGCTGTTCTTGAATCCAGCTCGTATTAGTTTTCCCTTTGATATGATTTAACCAGGAGGCAGCACACACAAAAAGCTGCAGTCCCCAGGAACCAAACACTGAGCAGCCCCATAAACTGCACAGAGCTGCCACCATTTGAACATTCTTGCACTTCGCTAACTTCTACATTTTGACTTAAAAACACCCTGTAAACTTAAAGTGTGCTTCTAATGATGCTAAAAAGACTTATTCTTGTTACTAAACATTAATACAAGCTGCAGCAGCCATAAAAACACTGGAGGAATGTCATGATGAAATGTGTACTAAACTACTCAACTTGCAAATATAAAGATGGATATATGGCCCGAAAAAAAAATGAACATAAAGGACTTTTGTGATTTTCTTAAACTTAATTTTATTTTTAACAAATATTAACCCAACTTAAGGTCTCTTTTAAAGGTTACATTTGCATTTACAAAGAACTTTCAAGCAATTTAACTACAATGAATTTTAACAAGGCAGCTTCCTGTCCTCTCTCCTTACCTATTTTTAAATTTTATGAGACTCTTCTGGCAGAGTTTTGTAGCTGTTAAGATGAAAGCCTGGATGCATGCATACTTTAAAAGTGGAGGAGGAGGAAAAAGAAGAATAAAAAGAAGAAAGGAAAAATAATCAATTTGGTATCAAATTTATTCCAAAGCCGAAAAGTGCATTTTTTTCTGATTGTGAAAGAAGACATGCAGGGAGGTCAAAGGTCAAGCAAAGAGGAGACAGTATTGTGTAGGAACTGTCACGCATCACCACCTATTTTGACATGCACAGGGCCGTTTGTTGTCTGTCGAACATGCAAATTAAGTGCCTGCTGTCATAGCTAGCCGATATCTGAAAGTGGAAAATGAGACCACCTGTAACCAGTGAATGGAGTGATGGACAAGCATTCAGAGCTCGTCATTTCCAACGCCATTCACACCACCTCCGAATTGCATATGACATGTAAAAATCTTTTCTTAATATTCACAACCGGGAAGTTTGGGGAATTATGGAGGCTTCAACTGCTGCATCTAATGGGTTCTCCAAGCAGACAGCTGTGACTGTGAGCTGGCTTGATAATTAGGTGTCCAGGAAGATTTTATGCTATGAATCAGTTAAAAGGGAGAAAAGAAAAAGAAAATAATGGCAAGCAAAACTCGCTGGAATGGAAATCATATTAACCCTTGCATGCCTTCCTCAGCACTCGGCTTTACAACTCCTGTGAAGCAAGATTTGCAGAAATCAGACACATAATGATTTGTCTTCTGTCGCTGAGCAGCACTCTCTTCCTACTCAGAAAATTGCATTCCAACCCTGTTTGATGCTTTGTTTTCCTGAAGAGATCTTAGAAGCATTAAATCTAAATATGCCATTTCCTATTCTGTATGAAAGCAAAGGCAAGCCTTAATTTGAATTTCTAGTTAATAATGGTGCACAGAATTTTAAGAAACAGATCTATTGTACTAAAGTCATGTCCTGTCATGTGCCTGTACATATGAAAATCAAATAGTTTAGCTGGCTCTTCTGTTATCCTTTGTATGTTATCCCCACTGTTGTATGCATATCTGTCTTTGTGCATGGGATGCCATAAACACTGCATGCAGTATAATGACAAGAAAAAAATGGGATCTTTCCCATTTTTACTTCTGCTTGATAAATATAGCTACTCTAAAATGTTTAGGATAGGAGCGTTTAGATACGCCAAGCAGCACAATAAGCTCACAAAGCTTGATATTTTATGCAGGGCCTAACTAATTAATGCCAGTGTTCATTCCTAAATAAAAAAATAATACTAATAATCTCTTCAGTGTGCAACTCCTGTGCTGTGTTCTGAAAGCCATTCTGGCTGGGTTTCCTCACAAACATAAACAAGACATGCATATGTACAGCAGACAGCCAGCATTCATAAGAGTTATCCAACCCGCCGAGGATGTCAGAATTCAGCCATGGAATATTACCCACAAATGTTTCCAAGAATAACTAGAGTTTGTGGACCCCTTCCTGCTGCACAAAGATTGCAGCCCAGCTCCAGAGTCCCAGAAAGTGAAGCCAGGTTCTCAAAACCAGATGCAGGCGATATTTACTAGTACAGGCTGCTCTCAGTCATGCAATAGAAAACTCGTATTTTAAAATCCGTCTTCATTTTTAAAAAGCATTATACCTGTTTAAAAAAAAAAATTGTGTTGTGCCAAACTTTAAAATGTGGTAGCTGTCCCACCATTCTCCATGACTGGTGTTCACTGCTTTTCTGATTTAGGTGCTTCTCTCTTCCCTCAGTCAGGGAGAGTTTAGAGAAGCTGAAATGGGACTCACTGACCCCTCATATGGGGCATGGAGGAGAAATCATAAAAGGAAGGAACGAAGAGAACTAGTGAGTAGATACTCAAGGGAAAAGGGAGCAGAAGATACTCTGGACAAAGATAGATAATAGCTGCACAATAATCCTACCTGTTCAAAAGCCATAGCTATTCCATCTTGAATAACATGGCTGCCCTGTCTATTCTTCTCTATTCTTGTCACACTTTTATTTTAGAAGTGCAAGCTTCTTGGAAGAGCTATTTCCCTTAAGTTTCCATATGCTCTATAGAAAAGAAAAAGACAAGCATTTCAAGGACTCCTGTTTCCCAGTCACATGCCAACAACCCCCGTTGATCACTTACATCTCGAAGACTGTTGGGAAACAAAGCCAGATAGCCTGAATCTGATACCAGTTTGTACTACACTGCCAGGCACAGCTGAGAATCTGCAAAGGCAAACCTAAACACAACCCTGAAATGCTAGCACTCCGTGTCCTTGTTGCCCCAAAACACCTTAGTATGCTGCTGGGCAGACTGAAGTGAAAAAGACAAAAAACTGGCAAGCTCTTTCATCCCTCACTCCCACCCCAGAGAATGAGTTTGTTTCTCTGTGCCTGAAACCAACATCCACAGGAGGCCTGAAGAAGGCAGCAGGAGGGTGGTGTCTTGCTAATCAAATTCTAATCTACACACAATAGAAAATCTAAAACACCAACAGTTAAAACCATCCAAGGGCCACATTTCCACAGTACAGAGTACTTGGCAACAATGTCAGATTAAAGATTTCTTCTTCAAAAGACCTCACAATTACTATCCACTTGCAACACACAAACATGCCCCAGCAGTGCCTTTGCAACTGCCAGACTGTCAGTGTGACCTGGGTTGAAGATATCCCTCTTCTTTGAGCATATTCCAGCCTCTTATCTTGTTTAACTCACTGTAAAATGATGAGAAGAATAAGCATAAGCCTCACTGACTGTTTTCTGATGTGTCCCTGAGCCAGCTCACTGCCTGCAACATCTGTGCTGGCACAAGCAGGACAGCAGAACACTGCCATGCAAAAACAAAAACCTGCAGATCCAAGTAGGACTTAAACTGGCATTGTTGCTGAAGGACTCTGTTGTATAGATCTAAAATCTGGGGCACAGTGTTCATCTGCTTACTAGGAAGATAAGTGGGAGGCCAAAAAGTTGGGCTCCACTTCCCGGCGTGGCCTTACATAGTCAGTTCACCCTCAGGAGTATGGGAATACCAGGGCCCTCATGGCTGCTCTTAATGACAGTCATTAATAATACGTCTTCTTATATGCCTTTTACTTTGTTTCTATTTTACAAATTAAAGCTTTGTTTCCTACATATGAAGTAGTAAAATACTGCTACAACATTCAACGTTTGCCAATGTACTCCTCAATGTGGATTGCTCCAAGTTTCAAGTAAAAGCTACTAATTTTCAGACATGATAAAACTGGCAGTCAGGTAACACCAGGTTGCTATATCCATTACACAAGAAGTCAGAAAGAGATCAAGGTCTGTCAGAAAGCTGTTATACAGGCAAGGAGGGAGATGTGACTATCACCTTCCTTCAAGTCAAACCAAGGAGGGACTTGTACACTGCAGTCAGGTGACAGCAGTGAGACAACCATGTCTCATTCAGGCCAGACTTCTTAGCCGACCAACACATTTCCTAAATTTTAATATCAGGTGAAAGGCTTCAAACAGGTCACAAGCTGTCACTAAATGCTTTTCCAGTACAGGTCTAAGTATCAGGGGAAAGGGCATGATTTTTTAAAGAGAATTCTAAGCATTTCCTAACTATGTATTGCAATTCCAGGAATACAAAACAATCAGATCTGAAATGTCTGCCTGCATGCTGTCACGTTGCCACTCCTCCCATGCAATAAGCAACATGCCAAGCAGAACACCTGATCTGCATAACAGCACAGATAATAATGGTAGAGTATTTGTAGAAAAAGGTCTTACGGACACGATTTACAATTACGTAAATCTTACTACTCACTGGGACAAATCACAGTCCTTGGAGCAGATCCAGAAAAAATGGTACATGGGGTGAAGTGTTATATAGCCCAACCTTGTCTGACTTAGGCATGCCCAGGTCAGCATAAGCCACCATCACTTCTGAAAATTTATCTGCTACTTGCATTCCTTCAGTAAGTATTTTACCACCTAATCTGGGGCTTGTGTTTCTGCACATTCCTTCCTGCGGAGGCTTTATTTGATTTTCTTAACTTACATGTATTTCATGTGCCTGACTTGAACAGTCATCCAGTTGGCATGAAGACCAGGCATGGGCCCAGAAGTCCTTTATTCTGGAAGGATTTGCAATATAGGTTGGGCAGACAAATAAAGCCCTTCACTTTGTACGATTCTTCTACAGAAAGGTACTTATTCTGTCAAAAGTATCTGTGGCTGAGGAGCAGCAGGACTGAAATAGACACATTAGATGACAAACTGAACTTCAAGGAATTCTAGGTTCAACCTTAAATGAAATGAGACAATTTATCTTTCTATACAGAACTTACCCAAATACAAGACATGTTTACCACTCAAACACAAGTCCCACTTAACCCGAATACTAACAGCTAAGTGTGATTTACAGTGGTGTAGAGACTTTGAATTGTCCCTTTTCTAAAGAAAAATTTTCATCCTAATTAAAAAATAAAATAATAAAAATGCTCCAGAGATCTCGAGTAAAATTTCCAAGCTACATTACCTATTATAGATTATATTATATTTAATATACATTTACAACACTACCTGTATTAAGGAAAGTTACTTTAAGCTTGCTTTAGTACACACTATAATTAAAATATGCATTTAATCTTAATATTTAGAGCATCACCAGAAAATTTTATTTCTACATTATTTTTTCTGATTATATTCTTCATTTTCCAAATAAATATATTTATGTAGAAAGCTTCAGTAAATAAATAAATAAATAAATCTAATGGATTGTAGGATTGAAGGAAAAAGAAAAGGACAAATATGCTTCTCTACTCACATTCCAGATAAATTTATCTTCTCACCTTTTTAATTGATGGTTTTATAAGTATTTCTCCATGTGACTTTACCTATCTCTTTTAGAAATACTCTCACTACAATCTACGTATTCCTGATGCATACAAAAGCAAATGAGAAGAAAACAGCGTGACTATAAAATACACTATCAGAGGAAGTAAATAGCAACAAGCTAAACAGCAGCAACAAAAAAGTGAGCACCATGCATTGTGATGAAGTCCTCAAACTGGAGTTTTATGATGGCAGCTTAAAGTTTCTTACATGCCCTTGTGTTGCAGCCCTGAATGAGCCAGGGACAGCTGCACCAATTCTCCACAATTAGTCAAGGTCAGACAGTGGAAAGGGAGGACATTCACTATTTGTCAAGAGAACAATGGCAGGAGGCTCAGCCTTTCTCAGCGAGGAATGACTGTTCATTGCATTCATTCAATCAGTGGTGAAATTATTCCTGGCTTTTTTTATTTTTTTTATAGTAGAGAGGGGCAACCTTTCTAGACAATTGAAGTGTAAGAACTAACAAGGCAGAGCAACAGCACAAAAACAAGCTTGTTTTAAGTACTGAAAGCATATGTTCTTGACACAAATTAATGTTTTGACACTTGCAGAGATGAAGGCAGTAATTTCCACAAGCTTCAAGTAAAAATACTAAACCCACTTAAATTTGTTACTTTAAATCTGCAACTCCAGTGATTGATAATAAAGAAATTGTGTTTTGTTTTAATTTTTGTTTTAAAGACATATTTTTCAAAAACCTGCAAAAATATTCAGAAAGAAAAGAGTTACTTTTTGGGCAAAGACTTTCCCTTAATGTAAGTAACCAACTAAAGGTGGACAACTTGAAAAGCAATACAAAACAGCTGTCATTAGCAGCAGGGAAAACAAGAGAAGTTAAACATTTTTATTAACAATGAAATTTTATTTTAGTGTTTAATTCTTTGCACATGGGACTGCCTTTTGAGTTTCTTTATGGTGCTGTACAAATACAGAAGAGGCAAAATGTAGTTATAAATTATGGATATGAAGTAGTAGTTTTCATATAAAACTCTCATGGCAGTGCACTGGAATAAACGGCTTTAGTTGTGTAAATCCTGTCACTTGCATGAACAAGTGCAGGGTGCAGAATGTGCTTAAACTGTTACATGGAAACTATACTGAGACCACCTTTTTTAAAACTGCAGTGTGAATTTAGATATATTAAAAAAAAATCCATATTCACTGTAAACAGTATTTAAGCAAGTGTATTGTAGTACTGAATGCTAACAAGCTTTTAAATGTTTTGTCATATTTGCATTCTTCAAAGGCAAACAGTTTTTAGATACTTAGGGCAGGAATTCTTACAATTAAGGAGTTTGAAAGCATTACTGTGAGCATGTGTAATTAAAAACATCAAAGGGAAAATACTGTTTTTCTGGACACCACCTGAAAAAATAGATTGCTTTAGCTTTAGAAGAAAGGAATTTCTCCTTCAGGTAGTTTTTGCAGCTACTAAGGCTGCACAAGACACACCTGTACTTGCACACTACCATAAAAGAAGAAAAGATGGAAATCCATGAACCATTGTAGTATCAGCTTCTGCGGATTACTTCTACTATGACCTCAGCCATACTTACCTCTTTTGTTGTTGCTCTCCTGCAGACACATCAGGATGTTTGAAAACATTTAAAGAAAAAAAAAAAAAAAAAAAAGCTCACCATCTGTTTGGTGTTTTTTCCTCCAAAAAATATTTCCCCCTGTGACCCGAAGCTGCATCAACCCTGCAGTTAAGGAACCATCTGCCCCAGATGAAAAACCGATTCTAGAAAATTCAGTAAGGGAAGGAAAAGGGAAGGAAATGGGAGAGACTTTACCTTGACTTAACTTCACATCTCAAATGTTCTACATTCATGATAAAACTCTACTGAATTACATCTGAAAAATGGGTATTTTAATACCCATTATCATCTTACTTTAGAACATCCCTTTTCACCTGGAGCAATTCCAAGAAATCCTTTAAACTAGCATGAATTTAATTCTTCATATATCTAATAAAGACTGTGATTTGACTGCATGAACTGTGCCTGTTAATTGAAACAAGAAACAAGTGCACTAGCTTCTAATTCTGAATCCTTAACAGCACTTTGTTATTGCATTATTTACAAAGGAAGGCATCCTTGACTGGTTTCTTTATTATATTTCCTAGGTCAACTGAATGAATTAGAACAAGAGAATGTCAGAGTATAAAGTACCTTTTCAAGCTATTTGGATAGATTCAGGCAAAATTACCTCTTTTCCAAACTGACAAACTGATGGTTCTGCAGGAAGTTAGTGCTTTTTTCTTCACATTTAGCAGCCCCTTCCGGTCTGTCTTTCTGTAGAAAGAAGCCCTGCAATGTAAATGACATCTGCAAATGGGAGTAAACACTGAGGACATCTTTAAGCTGCTTGTCGTACACCTTCTATATTGATAAGTATGGTTACTGCTTCCTGTGATGAGACTTTAATTTTGTTCATTTTAATCCTCTCCCCCAACCTTAAGCAAAAGCTTTTCACCATCCTCCCGGCATTAGCTCCTACCTATTTGCTTGAAGGTGAAAACAGCCCCCCATGTCTGAAAACAGTGCTGATCAATAGGAAATATCTGTCTCTTCTGACACTGAAAAAAAGGGAAATATATTAGAATAAGAAAGACATAATTTCTTAAGCTATTCCAGTCTTTTCACTAAATCTATCATAAATAAAACCAACCAAAAAAAAAAAAAAAAAAAAAAAAAACAGCCTGGGAATTATTGGATCTGAGAAAAAACTTATTCAAATGAATTCTTCTAGCTAAAGGCAAGTGTTATTTAACTGCATATTTTGAATTTTTCAGTCTGAAAAACTAGATATTTCTATTCCATACTGACTTTTCATATATTTGGAAGGCTGAATTTTGAAACCTCAGAACACATTAGGAAATAATATTTTGTGGCATTATTGAGAGTGTGTGTTTTTTTGTTTTTTTTTTTTTTCCCAAGTGTGTCTACTGCCATATCTGGTATCAGTACCTGACTGGCTTGCAAATTTTTGCACACAGCCCAAAAAAGGAAAAGTATTTCTTGAAACTTTTATCGAGTATAAACTATGCAAGTCATAGCACTTTACATAAAAGTTTTACCCACAGGGAAAAAGAAAATAATAATGAAACTGATATTAATGTTGAATATCTGGTAACTTACAAGCTATTTTTACAACATTAATTTAAAGTCATCATGTCACCTTTTCTCTAAACACCATTAAAATCTAACTAGAAATACCTCAAATTAGAGTAAAATTCTTCCTGAACAATGTGGGCTGCAGAATGTTCCCAATATATCTATTCAAATATACATGTTGTCTTTAAAAAGTAGATAAATGTTTTTACGTGATTGCATAACATGTCTAAAATGTTTTAATTCATCAGTATAGTTTTATGATAGACATGTATTCTCTCTAAAACTAGGTCTAAGACTGATGGATGTACAGTTTACCCACGCAGTAATAAGAATATACAGTAGCTTCAGGTAGTTTATAAAACAGAAGTCACTGATGGTGAATAAAGCGCTGAATAAAGTGCTATAAACAACATTCAGCACAGTATCCAACCTGTCATTTGAGTAGTACATTTATGCATTTGACAGCACGTGTCTTTTCTTATGGAGGTTAATAGAGTCACAACTTATGTATTGGCAAAGTTGAACTGATCTATACAGACTGTCAGGAGAAGGCCAGGTGGAAGGGTAACTTAGAAAATACTGAAATAACTTTCTGCCTGCAATAACAAGAAGGCAAATTAGGAAGAACTAGGATTCTGAGTATTCCAGTTCCCTCCTGACGTTGATAATATTGTGTAATAACTTCTGTCCCCATCAACCCTGAGAGCCTGAAACACAGAAAAGTCACAGAACCATGGAATGGTTTGGGTTGGAAGGGACCTTAAATATAATCTAATTCCAACCCCCCTGCTATGGGCAGAGACACCTTCCACCAGAGAAGGTTGCTTAAAGTCATCTATAAAGACCCGGGTATACAGCAAATTATTTATGAATGGAAATGTATACCACAAACACACTGTTAAATCTTATTGTACATCTCTATGAACCCAAAATGTCACTGCTTGCTGAATTTGTTGATTCTAAATAATATGCTGTACTGAAGACCTCTGAAATTAAGCTGTTTGAAAGAGAGCAAACTGATCAGGTACCAAGACTTGGTGGACAAACCAAATAAACCACCTTTATTTAAACCTATTAAACTATTTAATAGTTTAAGAATAGTTTAACATATTATTAATAGTTAACAACAGTTTAATAAATAGTTTAACAATATTCAGTATTAAGGGGAAGCATTAAGGCAGGCAAAATGCAGTTCCCACAAAATTTATATCACAAAACAAATTATTATGAGAAGAATTAGTGTTCTTTAGAGAGGGAAAAAAAAAAAAAAAAGAACCTAAATTGTAAAAAAAATATTTTTCTGGCTTTCTAAAATCAATGGAATCACAACCACAAATGTGGTAGAATCCTGAAATTAAATTCTAAACCATCTCTGAAATTTGTTATGAATCAAAGTCAGAAATCCTATTGTAGACCCAAATAAAAATAGACAGAATTATACTATAAATCTGAACATAAACTCTTCTTTTCAAGTTACAAAATTGTGACCATGTATCACTGTACACTAGCAATAATTTGTTACTATTATTTTTGCTACTATAAATCCTGTAAATTAATATACTACTATAAATTGCAGAAATGCAATTTGAATAATTTCAAACTCATCTGTTAGCTACCTGGAATAGTTGCAGAAAGAAAAGAACATACATGTAAGAGTAGGAACACTTATCAAAGCATCTAGTTTAAAATCAGGAGGAAAGGAAAGGAAAGGAAAGGAAAGGAAAGGAAAGGAAAGGAAAGGAAAGGAAAGGAAAGGAAAGGAAAGGAAAGGAAAGGAAAGGAAAGGAAAGGAAAGGAAAGGAAAGGAAAGGAAAGGAAAGGAAAGGAAAGGAAAGGAAAGGAAAGGAAAGGAAAGGAAAGGAAAGGAAAGGAAAGGAAAGGAAAGGAAAGGAAAGGAAAGGAAAGGAAAGGAAAGGAAAGGAAAGGAAAGGAAAGGAAAGGAAAGGAAAGGAAAGGAAAGGAAAGGAAAGGAAAGGAAAGGAAAGGAAAGGAAAGGAAAGAAGGAAAGGAAAGGAAAGGAAAGGAAAGGAAAGGAAAGGAAAGGAAAGGAAAGGAAAGGAAAGGAAAGGAAAGGAAAGGAAAGGAAAGGAAAGGAAAGGAAAGGAAAGGAAAGGAAAGGAAAGGAAAGGAAAGGAAAGGAAAGGAAAGGAAAGGAAAGGAAAGGAAAGGAAAGGAAAGGAAAGGAAAGAAAAGAAAAGAAAAGAAAAGAAAAGAAAAGAAAAGAAAAGAAAAGAAAAGAAAAGAAAAGAAAAGAAAAGAAAAGAAAAGAAAAGAAAAGGAAAGAAAAGGAAAGAAAAGGAAAGAAAAGGAAAGAAAAGGAAAGAAAAGGAAAGAAAAGGAAAGAAAAGGAAAGAAAAGAAAAGAAAGAAAAGAAAGAAAAGAAAAGGAGAGAGAATTTAGAATGTGCATTTATCAGCTATTACCTCCAATATCTGCTAAAACCAATGACTAAGATAAGACCTCAAGTTCTTGGTATTCAATAAAGGGCCTTGACTTTCAGAGGACAAGTGCTCACTGCTTTCTGAATCATTAAGTAGAAAATTAAGGGCTGTGCTCCTCCATCCTGGCAGAAGCATACCATATGATTTAGGTGATGAGTCACTGAGCTGGAATTTCGATGATCAAATATTCACAATGAGATCCTTGAGAATGAGCTACAGACCAAGACCAAGAATTATTCACAGAAGTTATCGGGTGAACAGTTTTAAATAATGAACACATATGAGAGTCTTTGCTTATACAATTTGTGAAGGAAAAAAAAAAAAAACAAAACATATAAATTGTGGAATAAATTACTAATTTTAAAATATGCATCTGGCTCCAAAACATTCACTACATTACAGTAGTAATGAACTAAAGTAGTAGTAGTGAACTAACGGCCTGTAGATTGACTAACTTTTGTATTTTCTAAGTGCAATTTTCTCAACAGCCATGCACTGCAAGAATACATGTCTGAAGTGATAGTGAGAGTTGTTGTAGAAAACATAATGTATTGCTTCTTTGATCAAAGGTCAAACCTAGAATAGTAATGCAAGCACAAAGCAGCTGGGCATAGGTGAGAAATCTTTCATAAATCCAGCAGAAGTGAAAGCTGTCACTAGTTTCTTTTTATGAGCTTGTCTGATGACAGTGGCCTGGGGTAACAATTAAAAGGAGTTACTTTATGACATTATTAGTGCAAAGTGTGTTCAAAGGTGAGCCTATTTGTCATGCCTGATTAGCACCAAGTATGGGAAAAAAATTAAAATGGCAACAAACAAGGCAAAATCCGTTTTTAAAAAGATCCAGTCAAATTGATTTGACTTTCATTTGCTCAACAACAAATTCTATTTCCTTCATGTTTTTTTTTTGCATTTTTTTTAAATTAATGATTCTGAAAAGAACTTCTTACCATCCCACTGGTGCCATAAGACCTATTAATACTCTAGTGCAGATAATTTTATTGAGAATTTGGGTGGGAGGTTTTGATTTACTGGACTCTCTAATCATGCTGTTATTCTACCCTTTGCTTATCTCATTCTAAGCTATTTGACCAACACTCCACAAGCCCATGACTTAAAAAAATTGAGCATGTAATGCAGAACTTTCAGCAATTATACAAATTAATAACAAGGCTTGGTATGAATATTTTCAGCAAAACTTGAAACTCCCCTGAAAAACTCCAAGACTTTTGTGAACTCTTCTTGAGAGAGGGTCTAGAAAAACATTTTTTATCACAAAGTCAGGAAACTGGATGAAACTTTGAGAGCAGAACTGCTGTAAGGATAACCTTTTCCTAGAGTGTAAATGTCAGTAAGGCTTTCCCATATTCCCACTTCCTCAAGTAAAGAAAGGAGGTTTTGTTAATCACTCCCCAAAACTCCTGATTTCAAAATCTGAGATTGATCCAAAGTCAGTCAATAGGTTTCCATTTTATTAACTGTCAATAAAGTCACCTTCTCATCCTAGTGCAGAACCAAAGCAAAGCATTACAGCCAAATGGAACCATGCTTCAGACAGCTCAAGGGGAAAGGACACTTCTACTGATTTAAATGTTGACACTTTTTTTTTTAAGTACAACCTATGAAAAGTTGTGTTAAAACATCATAATTTGCTTAAAAGTCATTTTACAATGCTATCTAGAATTTAAACTATGAAACTGACTCTTCTTGCCCTCTGTCCTCTGGCTTGACAAAAGCAAAAATCCCACTCCCCAAAAAACAGCACCAAATCTGCCTAAACCCATCCCCCAAAAAACAGCACCAAACCTGCCTAGCCATTTCCCTCTACCCACAGTATGAAAACAAGCCTTTCATGCCCTTATGAATCCTAACCATGAGTTTAACTACAGAATTCATTAAGGTGAGCGGCATTTCCTAGACAGTAGCATTTTACCTGAATAAACATGCTTAAATTGAGGCTAACATTAACAGTGGTTGTATCCAATTCATGTTAAGTAATTGTGAAGGATGTGTACATACAGAATGCATGTCTCAGGTACCAAGAATTCAGTCTCAATAGGTATGCAACACAGAGTCCCCTACAGATTTGCAGATGGAATATGTAATGCATGAAAACAGAATATCCAGAATGTTTTCTACTGAGTCCTTAGCTCACTGGCTGAGATCATCTATATAGAGGAAACTCAACACACTAGGATAAGCTCTACAGCAATGTCTCAACTGCCTGTCCACCACAAACACTGAAAAGACCGTTTAAAATTTGTACACCCTTCTAAAAATGCAAATATTACTGCCATCATTAAAATTAATAAAAAAGCTAAAGGTATAAAACTGTAATCAGTTTGGCTGCCCTAAACTGTTTTAATATGTTGGGATGCCAGTGTAAGACAAGAGAATTCCATTCAAATCCATTAAAAATAAATCAGAAACTAAATAAACAAAAGTACAGTGGACAATGAGAAATGTTTTTCCTCCTTTGACAGAGAAGAAAAGAACAAGTTTTATTTTAGATTTTAAAAGTCTAACCACATCTCTTAGCTGTGTACCTGTGCAACTTCATGGGAGCTTTTCCAGGGCTTTTAGTAGTCATTAAATGAGTAAAACTACAGTAATTCTTGCTCTTTCCTTACCCTCTCCTTGCCATGAGCAAGGATAGTTACAAAAGCTTGATCATAAAAGTGACCTCATGCTCTGTCCCTCATTTCTGTTCTTAGTTCCTTTTTTATGTCTCTTCTTTACCTATCATTTGTTCAGTAGTATCCAGGTATCCTCCAAATTTCCAATGTAAAAGTTACCAACAATCTCGCATATTAAAACCATTAAACTTAAAAGAAGTACTGAGGAAAAGACAGTTTTCAGCTTCACCACATTAATTACAAATAAATTATGGCTCCAATGTGGGTGTGAGTCTTGGAGCACTTATTAACATGGGAAAATAAAATACTGAGAAAAACTTTGAGGCCAGGTAGAGACAATGTACAGGCAAGAAAAAAAATTACAAAGGAATTTCTGTGAGTACCAGTGCAGTACAAGCACGGGTAGTGGAACTTGCCACTTAGTTAGGTCAGAGCACGAAAACAAGATTATGAAAACCAAATAATTACAACATCTTGTAGAAAGCTATTCCTTCTAATGGAAATGCCAACCGAGAGGCAATGAAGCAGTGGGGAGGAATCACACCTAAGCACCATGTAGGAACTAATAGCAATGTTAAAAAAAAATTATTATTTCCTAAAAAGATTGAGGTAAATTGAGTCAAAACAGTCAAAAGATTTACAGAGCCAGAGAGAAAGAAGTGATAGCAGCAGCAGCAAAGTAATTTCTCATTTTCCCTCAAAGGCTTACTTTTATTATTTATGGGAGATTGACTATTGACCAGCTACTTCAGAGAAAATTAAACTAAGGAAATGAATTTTGCATTCTTGCCTGAAACTGTGGAGTCTGTTGCCATTCTCACAGGAGGAAGACAAGCTAGGATCCACCTCTGTCTCTTTTGGGCTTTGCTCTTAGCACCTGAGAGTTCTGCTGTCCCTTAACACCATTTTATCCATCACCAACAGGTCAGTGCCCTAACATTAGCACTTTTCTCCACTGACTCAAAAATAGTAGCTATGGTAAAAATATATGAGTATGTGGCACTAGCACCACTGCTATCCTTTAGAAATCATGTTTTCACATTTGTACAGTGAAAAAGTTCTCCAGTGGAGATGTTTATTAAGTATGAAGTTTTGAAGACTGTGAAAAGCAGATTGAGACTGCAGCTCTTCTCATAAGAATGCCAGAGTAATTCATCCAAAACAAATAACTCATCAGAGCTTCAAGGGGCTCAATGAAATCCAAGAGACCTGAGCCACACTAACTGTCCAAATGTGACTAGCTTAGAGACTATGTAATAGTTAATACTAAGTATACTAAATACAGTAGTAGTCTTCTACTACTTCTCTGTCCAGAAGATACTCTGAATATTTGTTGTTCTATGCTGAATTCAAGTATGAAAATGAGTATTGTCTTCCAGGTCCAAATGCCCATAGAGCTGGAAAAGATTTTTCTCCTCCTTCACTGCCTATGTGGAGGTCAGGAGAAGTTAGAAGCATCAGAGACCACCTACCATCAGAGACAGAGGTCTCTGATCTTGAGCAGTGTGAAAGAACACAAGGTGAGGCAAATGCTGAGTATCTTCTCCCACATCTCTGTAATTCTTCTCATACACATCATACCAAGCATTAAAGGTGTGCTGAGAAGGAATTATCACTATTATCTGGATCACAGGACTACCCAATACACAGTAACATTGAATCATAGAATTATTAAGGTTGGAAAAGACCTCCTAGTTGATCTGGTCCAACCATCCCCTTAATACCAATGTCACCCACTAAACCATGTCCCTAAGCACCAGGTCCAACCTTTCCTTGAACACCCCCAGGGACGGTGACACCACCACCTCCCTGGGCAACCTGTCCCAATGCCTGACTGCTCTTTCTGAAAAGAAATGTCTCCTAATTTCCAACCTAAACCCTGGCACAACCATTCCCTCCTGCCCTATCACCAGTTATCTGTGAGAAGAGGCCGACCCCCAGCTCCCCACACCTTCCTTTCAGGTAGCTGTAGGGAGCAATAAGGGCCTCCTCTTCTCTAGACAACCACCCCAGTTCCCTTAGCCACTCCTCATAGGACTTGAGTCCCAGGCCCTTCACCAGCTTCACAGCCCTTCTCTGGACAAGTTCCAGGGCATTGATATCCTTCTTGTAGTGAGGGACCCCAAACTGAACACAGTACTCAAGCTACAGCCTCACCAGGACAGAGTACAGGGGGACGATCACCTCCCTGGTCCTGCTGGCTATGCTATTCCTGATGCAAGCCAGGATGCCATTGGCCTTCTTGGCCATCTGAGCACACTGCAGGCTCATCTTCAGGCGAGCATCAACCAACACCCCCAGATCTTTTTCTTCTGCACAGTCTTCCAGCCACTCTACCCCAAGCCTGTAGCATGCCATGGGGTTGTTGTGGCCAAAGTGCAGGACCTGGCACTGAGCCATGTTGAACCTCATCCCATTGTCCTCTGCCCATCAACCCATCCTGTCCAGGTCCCTCTGCATGGCCTTCCTACCCTCCGGCAGATCAACATTTCCCCCCAACTTGGTGTCTTTGGGATCATTTGCAGGGATCTTGCCCAATCACTTCCCTCATATCACTGAGGTATTTGCAAGTAATGATGTCCCGGCCACTCCTGTTACTAATCAACATGTTTTTCTAAGAATCACACTACCTGCTATAACCAATCTGTAAATTTGTTGCAAGTGATTTTTGGAGCACTTAGAGCCTTGTGAAGCATACAGAGAGGATGATGTGAAACCCCTCTGGCCTTAATTTCAATGTGCCTCAATGAGGTGCACTCTTTTTCATTGGGTTAATGATGCTAAACAAAATAAACACCTGAATGTGCTGCCTACACATTTCCCAGCACACAAAGAAAACAGATTTCCAGCTCAGTAATGTCTGTACCTCAAGACCTATGCACATTGCCAATCACAGAGAGCAAGGACTAATGCAGAATTATACTGCACACTTAAAAAAAAAAAAAAGTTTAACTTTTGCTGAAGCAATAATAATTGATATTCCTCCTTTTATACACTCTCTTTAAACAAATCCAATATACCAATATTACTTAACTATAAAAAAAAACGCTGCCCTAAGTCTTTCTATTCATAAAAGAAGTAATTTCCAGACAGCTAGATCTTCACCCGTGATCTTTTTTTTGTTGTTGTTGTTTCAGAACTTCAAAATGCTAAAGGTACTCTGCTCATTTATCTTAATATGCTAAATTCAGGTGGTTGAGAAACGCCTAAGATAAAACTCCATACTCCTACCATGACTGTTTTTTGTTTTGTTTTGTTTTCTTTAAAAAAAAGTTACCTCCCAAAACTTATTCCAGCAAAGCCTGCTGGCATTACAACACAGAAATGAACAAACATTTCATTCTGGGCTTTCTGTTACATTCCTTTCTTTCAGTTGTTTTCATTTCTACAAGACCTGCCTCTTTCATATCAGTTACAAAAATATCCAGATAAATTCCAAAATTCTGTTACTTAGTGCCCTTTAATAACCACTAAGAAATCTTCTAGGACTTTTTTTTTTGCAAGTCTTTCTGTTTTCTGAGTTTAGATTTACCACTTTCAAAGTCTTAAAATACATCTTCATGGGGAATCAACAGACATAAAACATAAAGAGTCAAATATTCCATAGTAGTTTCACGATTTTATAATCTAAGAGGAAGGCTTCTGAACCTATTCTGATCTTACATGATTATCTAGCATGTGCCAATTTGAACAGGAAGCCCTTCTGCAATGCTGATAGTCAAGGTGACAAAAGTCTTGCTTACTTTATTGTGCTGTAGTTGACCCTAGTCAATGTATTTATGACTTCTTTTGAAGTGTAATTCAAATTTAAATGTTCCCATTATATTGCAAACTCTGTTTGGTATACTAAGTGATATAAGTCTGTAACTCCCAGATAGGGTGACATATTTAGAAAAAAGATTCTTAATGCTAAGGAAGTCTAACCAGCAATCTCATCTCACATAGTATGATGAAAGCCCAGCATCACTAGGAGAAACAAAAATTATTAAAATAATAATAAAACATTATTCTGCCTACTTTCCTTTTCAGCCCAGGATTCTAGAGGAAAACAGAAGTATACTAAATTGCCATTGCTTCATATATAATTTTGCTCTTTAAAAATGAGAACACAGTAATATTTTAAGAAAAAAATGGTTAAGTAATTCCAGGTATATTCAGAGAAAAACTCATTGTTTGATCAAAGACATTTTTACACAGTTGCACAATGAAAACTATCTGTATGTATGTAAATCGAAAATAGTGAATACAGCACAATGGAAGAGCCATTTAACCTGTGAATTGCAAGGTTATTTTTGTAGCTGTGTCCTGTCTAACCAGTGCAGCAGATGATTTATGGTCTCCAGCAGAGCTTCATCATCATTGTTCTCACCTTTATTTCCATCATAGTTAATTAAAGGGAAGGTCATTGTCACCTTATGTTTTAAACCTTCTTAACATAATATATCACCCTGAGTATACTTTAACAAGGGGACCTGTGAAGGAATGCTGTTATAAGAAAAAAAAAAAAAAAAACTTTACAGCATAATCCATCCTGTTAACAATTACACCTTAAATTTACACATAATGAAAGTTAATAACCAGACAAAATGAAGGCTACATCTTGATACTCATTCAAATCTTGATTAATTGGCTGCATGATCTAATGAAATAAACAGTAGTATATGCTTTTCCTGGCTTCAGGCATAGGTGCAAGAGTGAGTTTCAAAAGTAAAGATCTTCCCTTGAAATAAATTTTGCATACAAAACACTGTGCCGGTAAGAAAGAAGAAGAAAAAAGCATAGTACGTATTTTAAATATTACCAAAGAAACCTCTTCTGATGTTATGTGTACAAAATAAACCACCTTTAAGTTGAAGATTGGCTCAGACAGATTACAAAATATCTAGACAATGAAGACAATGGTTCTTAATACAGTTTCAGTAGGTGTTAGTATTTTTAAACTCCCTAAGGGAAAAATTCAAACTGACATATAATTAAGTACTAAAGTGAACCAACTCTCTAAAAGACACACACATCTAGGGGAAAAAATGTTTAAATATATATTTAAATACTTACTCCAGAAGATCTCCAAAAGTCTTCTACACTTAATCTGTATTAAACAGTTTTCAAACTATTATGCTGTTTAAATGGGGCCCAAAATATGAGTTAAACATATATGGAAATTGGAGTTCTCAGTAGCTGTGTTTCACAGAATCAATATTCTCATTCATTAGCCACAAACAGTTATAGGAGTCCAGAATGCTGAGCACTTTTATGGCTTTGCAAGCTCATTTCCATGCTGGAAGACAAAGCTGATTTTTATTACAGCATTATTGGACTGTTCCAGTGGGGAAGTATGCACCTCCAACATCTTAGTACACTTCTTGGTGTACTTGGTAGCTCCAAGATCTGTCTTGTGCCAGATCTTGGTTTGAGAAGTTAGGAAACAATTTCATTTTTTCCAGGAAGGGAAATTTTTTATCAACATCTTCCAATGACTGGGCTGGAAACATCTGCAGAAGAGTGGCTAATAACCTGTCCCCTGGACAGCTTGCTCTTGACCCCAGCTATGCTTTTGAAAGTAACATATACCTGTCCAGACAACAGAAGTATGACTTTATTACTCTCTGGTTACAATATAAATACATTATCTCCTTGTTTGTCTTGATTTGTTTCCTGACAACAGTTATGAAAGCCCTAAAGGCCTGAGATCCAAGCCTGTGAGCACTTCCATGAAGAGTCACAGACTGGGTAATGGCAGTATAAAAAAAGGTTGCCATACAATCATGATCATGCTGAAAAACTGTGGCACCTGAAGACAAACATATTAGGATACTCATGCAACAACAAAACTCATTCATGCATGTGCAATATGTTGCTATGTAATTAGAAGAACTGTGTATTAAGTAACTCCATACACTCTATTCAGAAGTAGACCATCATAAATACAGTGATGTAAAACTTACACATCAACAAATAATTTCAATTAATAGGATAAATAATATACTACAATAATGTTGATCTTTTCAACACATCCTTTGCTTGTATCTATCCAACACTCCAGGAGCTCCAGACTCAGTGTTCTGTTATACAGCAGCAAAAGAACAAATCAGAGAGGTGGGTGAGGATGAGTCCAGCTTCCTAATAACCTAACTGGCTTATTCTGCTATGAAGTTCTCAATCATAATCATTAGAGTAGTTCATTTTGCTTCAGGACTAAAGTATGTAATAGAGCAAAGCCTAAAACCAATGTCACTGCTTTAAACATTCAACTAGACAAATCCAATAAAAATTATACTCATTACACAAAATAGAACAGATCTTAAAAAGGAAAAAAAAAAAAAAAAAAAAAAGTACTGCGGAAGCCATACAAGAGGCAGAGCACTTCAGTTTTGACTAGTGACCTGAAGACAATAGAGATCTAGCTTAAAGAACCACCTAAGCATTGACCAGTGCAAGATAATCTGAGGGGAGCAAATAGGGAAGAATGTTTGCCAGTAGCTTTTCTGAAAGTAAATCCCTCCTTATCAATTTCATTTCTGTTATTCAAATTTTAGTTTGGTAATGCTGAAACAAAAGTGTTTCTTCTACATTTTTTGATAGGCGAATGTTATTTGCCAAATTTTATGTTAATTTATTAAGAATCATAAGCTGACTGAAAAAATGTTTTATATTAAATTAGCTGGTAATTTGAATTTTGCACACCTGAAATAAAAACGCAAAGAGAATGACAATCAGATATGGCATCTTCTGCATTAGAATAACCATGGAATCAAATAAGGCAGTTTTCTGCCTCTTCCTTTTTCTACCCTTTCCCTCTTTTCTTTCTATCCACAGGATGCTGTCACATTTTGCATGACCTTGTCACTCTTCTACCCTCTTCAACAACCAGTTGAGCTTTCCAAGTCATCCAAAAACTCAACAGACAAAATAAGGCCAATAATTTCCTGTATAGGGAGTGGAACCATGTGAAGTTCAATAAGTGCAAGACCCATCTGGAACAGATGAGAGCAACTCCCATAATGGAACAGGACAGAAGAAAAGGATGTTGAGAGGACAGAGCATAACCACCTGAAAATATGGAGGCAGTCTTTGCCATATGTACATCTCTTCACACACGTTCAACATATTTAGCTAAAGCATATCCTCTGTATAATCGGTGTATTGCTTCAGCTCCTCCTGAGATGTGAGGAGATGTCTTTTAAGGCCTTTTAAGGCACTAGTATCATAAAAAAAAAAAAAAAAAAAGCAGGAACCCATGAGGAAGGGACCCATAAGGAACATTGTCCAAACACTTCTGTCCAAATGATTCTGATGTAACCCCCTTACTATAAGCCTTTGAGCCTGACCCATCAGCCAATTGTTCACCCCTCATATTATGTATTTATCTATCTGTATGCTGGACTTTTTGTCCAGAAGCACACTGTGAGAAAACTTTGCTGAAATTCAAGTGGATGATATATTCTGGCTTCCCTTAGTCAACTAGATGAGTAATCTTGTCATAAAAGGAAATTAAATTAGTTAGGCAGGACTTTCCCCTCCTGAATCCAAGCTGGCTATGACAACGCCTGCAGTTTTCAATAACATTTCTCACATAAGACTATCATTACCAGTCTCAAATATGCAGCTATCATGAGTCAAACAAGAAAAAATCATGACCTCAGTGCCAAAATCCCACTTTAAAAAATGTACCTCTATTACACATTTGGCAAGTCCTCTGACCTCCCGTTATGGAAGGTGAGTGCAAGTTACTGCACCAACTCTGCCTGACATACAAACATAAACCTGGCTCCTACTTCAGAAGGTTCTGCTAATTAACGGGTAGTACAGAACTTAGAGTTTCTTATCAAATCTAAGGACTAATTAACTAATTACTAATTGCATGAAGCTTCTCTGCTCTTCATACACCCATCAAAGATCCATAATTAATACAACTTCATAGTTCCTACATGGCTTTGCATCCCTTTGCCAACAGCAATGCACTCACTCTATAGTTTTCAGGGGTTCCCCATTCTTCTCTTTCCCTTCCTAGGCTTGGCATGGCATTAATGGATTAATGCAAAGGATGACCTCTACTTGGTTTTCACAGTGACCTTCACTATGTATTCTCTTCCACAAAAAACAGGGAACAGGAGTTGTCAGGCAATCAGATTAAGTGCTTTTATGGGCATGGAGACTGGCACTTCCCTCCCCTGATGGTGCCTGCAGCAGAAGCCAAAATCAAAGTTATTCAATATGTCAGCTCTGACAGACTTCCTGCAAGAGAAGAGAGATGATATGCTAGCAAGCACAGACCCTCTGCCTCAGAAGGATGGGGCAGTTCTGCACAGCCACACAAATCAGTGTCTTCACCTTTTTGAACTTTGCAGAGATGGATTTGTTGTGATGGTATAAAAAGTCTCCTCTGCAAACAGCTTTGAAAAAGCTTCTCAATGTTCACTGTCTGCACACCTTACAGAATTTTACTACCCCCACTAATCTGCAATAACTGATTGTCCCTGACACTGATTATCTAGTAGTAGCTCCTGCCTATCTTCATGATGACTTGTGTTGTGTCTTAACATGAGATTATGAAAATGAGACAGTTGCCTGCAAAGAGAGACCATGGGATCCCCCTCCTAAAGCAAATGTCCTCTACTCAAGTAAGTGATCCCCTTAAGTAGTATCACCTCTCTCTTGATACCCGTCAATAAGCCTGCCTCTGTTAGGAAGCTCTTCTTAGACAGGAACAAGTAATCCACAGAGTGCAGCGATGTAATGACCTGAGCCTTCAGAGCTGCTGTGGGACAGGTAACAGGTTTTCTTAGGATGTCTTCGACATGCAAGGGTATGAACCAAGCCTCCTCTTTCTCCTCCACAAATTAGAGAACCACTAAATATTAGGTACTTCAAGGAAGAAGTTTTGTTTGGATGGATATCATCAGCAATAAAGGGATGAAAAAAACAAATTGCAAGAGAAGGTAAGTCCTAATATGCCTTAATTTATAGTGGAGGAGAGTGTGAGTGTTTTGGCCTGAGGGACTTGGAGTCTCTACTTGACACTGGTATTTAAAGTGACAGATGATTACCCAGAAATGGAAATACAGTGACATTAAAATATTCCCCAAGACATGTATCATTTGATACCCTAGCTACTCTGAAAAAAAAAAATAGAAAAGAAAATAATAATAATTCAGACTGGCTTGAGAGGTAGCACATGCAGCCTGAAGTGTGCTTAAAAAAATATGGAAAAAATAGTTAGTGAAATGACTCGATGTCTGTATCTAAGACCAAGATCTTGTCTTAATGGCTAAAAAAGATATACAAAGGTCAGGTAGAAATCAGTAAAAGGATTCACATGGGATCCATTGTGAATGGACTCTACTTACTCAGATGCCCACTTTTTCCCAATATGAAAGATCTTTTTCCCAATATGAAAGACAGGATGATCAATACCATCCCGTCTATCAGTCTACAGAGACACAGTCTAGTATTATATGTACCAGTACATTCTCTATTAATATCCAAAAAGTAAAGCATGTTCACAACTTACTGATAACATCCATAGGTTTTATACAAAGGTTTGCACCCCTAAATATCAGTGGTCTTACTCCTCTACCCATCATTGAAACAACCCTTTTTCCTATTTCCCCTCAAGGAAATTCATACAGTTCAAAGGCAAAGCCAGAGACTTCTTCAACAGACCAAATATCATCTATCAAAGCCTCCACTTCTTCTAGATTTCCATGGTTTAAAATATAATAACAATGCCACCTACTAATAGTCTGAGGCTGTTTTTACATGACTGTTTAAATTTCCCTGATTGTTAGGTTTAAGAATCCTAGCTGGTCTCATTGTTGTCTGCCACTTTGGCATGTCCCTCTCCAATGCAAATGATTTATGACAAAAAGTTAAAATTTGTGAAACAAGTTCAATTTTCACCATTACGCAGTGGAGTTAGTGAATAGCTAATGATAAAAAATATGTATTTCAAGCACTGTTTACTATTTATATCTTTATAAATCATGTATAGCATCCTGCTGTATTCATATTTTTACAGCATAAATTACGTAGGTGACAAGTTCTGACAGTCATACAAAATCTGATTCCATGACACTTTTCCACTTTCTGCCTTTGGTATTAAAAATAAAAAAAATATAAAAAAAATCAGGTTAACGTCATTCTGCTTCATATTTATAGTTCCTATAGAGCAACATGGAAGAATTTCAGAGTAGGTTAGTCACATTGATATGCATTTGTTTTCTTACATGAGTGAGACTGCTTATACATAAAATCAGAAATTTTACTGTAATCCACATCTCAGCGAGCCAGCACTTTCTATACTAATTTGTGTAAAAATCCTATAACTAAGAAAGGTCTATATATATTCTCTGGGATTTCTAAAATACACCTGCTTTTTTCAAAACAATTCACATTTCTCTAGTGATTCTGAGGAGAAAACACACCAAAAATATAATGGAATATTTCTATTCCCCTCAAAGCAATCAGCATTATGAGATAAGTTGGTGAGAGCAGAGCTAGGTACAACCTTTTTAACTGGGTGAAATTCAAAAAACAAGACTAATCAGTTAACACTCCTCTGACTTAGCCTACAAAACATTAAAAAAATAAAAAATAAGTTTCTGGATGACAGAACTCCAAACACAAGTCAGACCTTCATTTTTCTTCAATCAGAGAAGCATCAAAATACACTATTAGTTGTCTCGGATACACTAGAAAATATACAGAAATATATTTATATATTACATATATATATTATATATAGAAAATATTACTTATGTGGCCAGTCTCTCTCATAAAACATGTAGCAGCAAACACAGACACTCACTTAAAAAAAAACAATCAATCATACAAACAAACAAAAAAATGCATTGGTTTTTATTACATTTATTAAGGCAAGCAACACACCCTGTAGACTTCTTCAAATTATGGCAAGAAGCTATAGAGAAAGTGATGACCAAATCATAACAGCTTTCTTGTTCCTAGCACAGAACTGAAAAGTCTTTGAGTCCAACAGAGAGTTAGCAAAACAAAAGACAGAACTCACAAAATCATGCCCTTAGATTTGCTTTTCACACCACTTGTTTAGCACCAGTGGAATCATTTGCTCCATTTCAGACAAAGACTCCTTAAATAGCTGTATGAAGAATAAGGACTGAATAGGAAGCAGAGCTATACTAAACCTTACTGATATTTGAATTATGAATAACGTGTCTTCTGCAAGTTCGATTAGGCACTCCCAAGTTAAATACCATTAACATAATTAGATAATTTGCAGGGCAACCATATAAAACTGAGTTTATCAGAGACAAGTTTTGAACATTTTTTGATTACTCACTTTAATGCTACGTTACTTACACCTAAAATTGAAGACTGACAAAAACAAAATGATGGGAGCTGAATTTGCTTTTTAAATCTAAGATCACACAGAGACACTGTGAGTCCAAAGGCTTGATACCACACTCAGCCAAATAAGGTCTTTGCAAAATTTTAGCAATCAAAGCTGCTGAGAATGACTTAATTCGGGTGTTAATAGGGCTAAAGGATGAATAAGCCTCACAGCTTCAGTCTTGAGACTATATACATAGGAAGACAAACTAGCAAATGTCCTAAGCAAATGCTTAATAAACATTGTCTACTTTTTATTAAACAAAAAACTTATTTTCTCATAAAATGTGTGATGTTTTATACACCTCTTTCATTTTATTCAGCCAAAGACTATCCTAATGGTCCAAGGAAGCTTGCAAAGGCACAAGCAAACATGAAATCTACTTCAAAGATGGGAGACCAAAAGATAAAAGCTCTTATAAATCTCACTACCCAGCTTTACTGATTTTTTTTTATTATTATTATTTTTTTTTTAATAGGCCTTTACAATGAACTCTACTTTGCAATCAACTTTAAATCTTTCACGTTATTTCTGCAATTCCATAACAGGACATAGTATGTCAGCCCTTTCAGCCTGTTTTTCAGAGAATATGCTAGAGCAATGTTACCCATGTCACTCGGTCACAGTGTTTATTAGAAGACAATTCCTCTGAAGAAAGTAAGTACGTTGGAAGAAATGCATTAACTGAATGTAAAGGAAACTGGTAATGACTATGCAACATGTTAATCTGAAAGTACTATCAATATCTCATGTTAATTCTGTCTCAAAGGAGCACCTTCTTGTATGACTACCATATGCTTTTATCCTTTAAAGATGTCTGCCCTCTCTAGTGCCTATTAGAAGGATTTCTCCCAAGCGTTCTGATCATGTTTCAAACCACTTATACTCTTGGACAGCCAAGGGACTGCATTTGCTCTATCAGAAACCTAATGCTGAATACTCAATACTTCAATGTGTCAAATTTATGTACTAGCATGAATTAAAAAGCACCAGGCAGTGAATTAGTAAAACTTCAAGGAAAACACACAGTACTGTTCTGATCTTATATGTGTATCTCTGAGAAGTTGCCATCTTTTATTGGTTCAACAGAACGTTATGTGTCACCAAATCCAAACCATAGTATGTTGACTCCATAAATATTTTTGTTATGTTTAAATAGGTCTTGGCTAAAAATTATAAACATATATTTCAATTCTCTTGGCATAGAAAATAGATTTATTTTTTTTATTATTTGAAATCTGCTAGGAATTTATCTTCTAATTCCAGGTGGAAGATGATCCTCACAAAACAATAAAACTTCCTCAGTGAGAACTGTCATAGAACCTTTGAGACACAAAAAGTAGCCTAAGTAGTATGTAAGTACACAGATTCCAGTTACTCCACCCAAATTTTTGCTGTTTTACAGGAATATCTCATGATTACAAGTTGTACATTTCATGTATTGTGCTTTCTATAATTTTGTTTTCTCTTACATTGAGCACTGCTTCGTTGACCCGCCCAGCCCTGGTCCAATCACAAAGGAAGAGTTGTACAAAGTTTTCTTCCAACCTTTACTGCTTAACTCTTGTCCCCATCCATCCTGGCCTGAGATGTGACTCCGGGAATACACGAGGTACAAACAGCCTCTCCCCAACTCCACACGGAGGGCATGAAACCTGGCCACTCAGTGAGAGTTTTGTCTTCAAGGCCAGGATTTCACATAGTGTGTCCATAGTTGAATGACACACACAAAAGAACTTCAGAAGTGCCACACTCTTAAGATAGATGTCACGGCTGACAGTTATGGTATGGAGCTGTCAGCTGGGAGCAACAATACATTGACTGCCTAAATATTCTGCTCTCCCTCCACCCTAGGGCTGGTACCGCCTAACTTTTGAATAACTCCAGGCCAGGATTTGGTGCTTAGGGAACAATTTATGAAAACTTGCATCTTCAGATAATTCATCCCTTTCCGTAGATCACCTCTTCAAGTTTTGTGAGCTCTAGGCTAAAATTACGAGTTTGGAGCATGCTTTGTCAAGCTTGTGCTGATCAAGGGAACTGACAGCGTAATTGCTTTATCAAGATGAGTATCTATTTGATGTTCTTTTAAGATTCTGCCCAGCTGGACTGCTAAGCAGAAATTTATGAGGTTTTAGAACAGATGTAACCAGGCTTAGAGCTATGGGGATCCTTTTCTTCCTCCAGATGTACATGTACTCATGTACAAGAGTTTTAGATTTAGTTTCATCTCTCTCTTCTGCCCTCTCTCTCACACACACAAACATGCATTTCTTGTGCTGCTAATGCCATGGACATTTTAATTAATCCACAAAATGCCTAAAATAATATACTACGTTTGTGGGATCAGGGGAATTTAAAAAATTAATATTACTTTAAAATGCTTTCAGCCTCACTATATATTGTTTCAGGCCACAGTTATCCTCTAAGGTTGCTAACAAGTTGCCTGATCTTTGTATCTGCCTGCATGCAGAATGCATGGAAGGAAGGCAGTACTGGAGGTATTTTAAGACTAAATACAGAGCATTCAAACAAGTATTAGGCAATGTATTGATCTGAAAGGTCAAGTATATTTCACTGTATGGAAATATTATGAAGTTTAAAAGAGCAATCTATTAACCAAAAATGTGTGAACCTCAATACTATGCTTTTAATAAAGATATTTGAATATTTTTCTCTATGTAATGATTGCAGTCAGCCCAGATTCTGAGGAAGTTAAACTCACATTGTCATTAATTTTTTATAAATGAATTTAAAATACTTTACCAAGAGAGTCCCTGAGAGGAACATTTAAAATAATTGCATGCTTACATTAGTTAGTAGCAATTCAGACCGATCACTCTCAAGTACAGGCACTGAAAGAACTTTCATGAAGTTAGGATGAAAGCTCAAAGTCCATCACATGCACAACATTCACTGAAGTTTAATGCAATTAAAGGAAATTATTTAAAGTGATATAAATAATCTAACATTATATGTATTTATCTTCTGTAAGATTCTTTTGTGGAGATACAGAAGAAAGATGATCACAGCTGGAAGATCTATAGGAAGATAGGTTTGATGATTGAGCTTTGATTATGTCTTGCATTTCAGAGATAAAGAACAAGTCCTTTACTAACCTGTTTACAGTCCAGAAACTAAGGGGTGAAAACTACATAAAGAAACCACCCAGTGCAAAATTCAGAGAGATTCTGTTATCAAGATAGACTTCCAGCTAACAAAATACAAACATATTCTGTGATACTACTAAATACTTAACACTAAAAATACCAATAAAATAAATAAAAACATTCATTATTTTAAATTATTATTGTCTCATTTAAAGTAATTTATTAAAAGAATTTTGACTCAAATATTGACACTTTACATCTTAAATTCTTATACCCTTTTACTATGATTTTTCCCAAAAATAAGAGGTAGCTTACTGTGGACAGTCAAGGGCATTTGTTGAAGTTTTTTATACTTTATGGGCTATAGTTCTTCCTAAAGATTTTAGCACTAGAAATGTATCAGTGAGTTCAAATGTTGCTAAATTCTGAGCAATGATGAGCTGAGGAAGAGTCATTTGGGTTATTCTAGGCCTGAGGCCAAATCCTGGCTACAGTTTTAATTCTGATTCAGTACTCTACATCTTGAAAGATATTCTCAAGAGATTTTGGCTGCATCCAAACTGAAACCAGGAAAGGGTCTCTTCCAATTTAGGAGGCAATTGTAAGAAAAGCAAGGGTAGAATCAGATTCAAATCACAGAGTAATCACCAGGCTCCATCATCACACATTTCAAAAGAGACTTGTTCACTTTGTTTTGTCTGTTTTTTTGTTTGTTTGTTTGTTTGTTTGTTTGTTTGTTTTGGTTTGCTTTCTTTTTATTTTTTTTTCTTTAAAGAACAGTAACAACTACTTTACCTTTTCATCTCTTTCTCTTCCTTGCTGCAGTTTCTTCTTTAGCTCATATAAACGCTTCCTTCCCTGCCTTCTTACTCTTTTCTTCCCCAGCATTGTGACACTGCAGGTTTCCCAGTCTTCCAGAGATGCCTCTGCTCAATACTTACAAATCGTTTTAGATGACAAGAGGGCAAGCAACAAAAGCACACATGAGAACCAGAATTCCTATATGTATACTCCTATACAGGAATTCCTTGAACTGCCATGAATAAGATTAGATCTTCATCCAAGGGCTGAAACTCAAAGACAATTCTAATACAAAAATTTACAATGTGAATAATCATCTTGCTAACAAAAGATCTTGCACCAATTTTGAAAAGAAGGCAAATAGGATGTTAAAAAAAATAATAGTTTAATAAAATCTTGGACTTATGTGTGGAGGTTTTCCATTTGAACTCCTTTCTTTCTTAATATTCTATTAAATAAATTGTGAAGTCATTATATGATCTGAAATAAAAAAACAAACAAACAAATAAAAAAAAAAAGAACACTGGTTCAACTCTGTCCAATTTTTAAACACATTATGGCAGTGAATTTAGTATAAAATGTATGATGCTTAAGTCTGGGCAGAATATGGTCCATTGTAAATGACTACTGTTTCTCTCATGATAATTTAATTCTGATAAAACATAAAAGTGTTGTGTGCATCTATATTCAAACACAAGATAAAATGCATATTTGAGGACGCAGCTTTGTTTTTGGACTGTTGAGCCAAGCTCTAACTTATTTTTTGGTGTGAAAACATTTATGCATGTAAGGAAAACATTGATTAATTTGTCTGACAATTTAACTCTGATTTCAGAATTAGCCAGAATCAATTCTCCTCATCCGCCATATGATTTAAATTTCCATTAATATACATTTTAGAAGAAAAGCTAAATATAGAGATCTTACTCACACATTGTTTTCTCTCCTGCACCAGTATAAATCAGAACCAAAAAAAGATTAGATGGCAATACAAAAAAAAGGTAGGATTTCTGTAAGACCCCATGTTGCAGCTATAAATGGAAAAATATATGAACGTGTTCAATGGAGCTGAAGTTTAATATTACTATCCAAATTCCATTTTATCCCACTGTCACTGCCACCAAAGGAGGGGTTTTATGTTGGAGATAATATGATACTGCAGTATAAGCCCTCCTCAGATTTCAAACAGGTCAACTTGTCAAAGCTTTTTAAGGGAGCCAATTACATTAATTTTCCACAGCAGAGAAATACATATTTCATTTCCATCTCCCACTAGAGATGGGGCCCAGGGATTCTGTTTCGAAAGGCTCTTATCACTAAGTAACATTCGTACCCCCAAAGGAACCTTTGGCAGTCACTGGTCCATTGATATAATTGAGCAAGGTATGAGCTGTCTGACACTGCCATGGCATTGCTCAATAGCGCTGTGCACTAAGCATTCGGAACAATGAAGCTTCAGCAGACGGCCGCATTGTCAATAAATTTCAATTACACTAATTGCCAAGAGTTCAATGAGTGCACTTTGAAAGGGGAGGGGGAAGGACGGATGGAAGATTAAAAAAAGCCTGTGCCTACTAGGGCTAAAGAATAGGATGCAATAAATAAACTGAAGCTTTTAATGGGGGCATTAATGTATTTTTTTTAACATGGCTTAACAAGATTTTACAAGCTGTACCAGTTTCAGGGATCCTGTTTTACATTTCTTTGTTACTGTCTCCAAACAACCTATACAGAGACTCAATTATGTGGCATTATCTTTCAGGGAAGAATCATTTTCTTAGGTTTTTATGTTGTTCGTGTTCTGTTCAGGATGGATAATGCATTTGAAAGCAGAATGCTGTAATGTCAATTTCATGAGCAAACGAGGCTGCTCACTGAACAGGCAGAGAGCGACCAAGTGCCTCACCTCGCTGGAGTGACACAGCCCCATACACCAAATTAATTAGACCTATGTAGGAAACTTGCATATACACACGTGTATTCTCTTCAGTCACTGTTCATATTAAGCACACAGCAATGTGCACAGTGTAGATATAAGTAACTGAGATATTTACTTTGTACCCATAGGTTATTTACTGCAGTGTCTCAACTCGCATAAAAATACTGGTGACTATTCTGAGACGAATATGGGAGCGTTCAATTTACCTCATATGGGCCAAGACCCTGCGAACGTATTTCCTGTGATGATAATTCTGCTTGGTTTTTCAATATAGCCCTCTGTATAGAAGGGAGCTCACAGAAAAAAAGCACTTTTTTCAAAACTATAAATATTCTAAGTGAGTAGTTAAATGCTTAAATTAATAACTATAGGATGAAATGATATGAGAACAGACAGGACTGTTAACAGTTCCCATTCCTGTATGAAGTGTATGTTTGAATGTATGTATGTATGTATGTATGAACTGTTTATGTCGGACCTCAGGAGGTCTCTACCTCAAACTTCTGGTCCAAGTAGGGCCAGCTCTGAGGTCAGACAGGGTTGCTCAGGGTGTTATCCCATTGGGCCTCAAAAATGCCAAGGACAGAGACTGCCCAATCTCACTAAGCAAATTGTTCTAATGTTTGACTGTCCCTGTGATGAAAAATATTTTCCTTATAACTTCTTGGACGTTCTCATGTTTCAACTTAGGCGTGTTGCCTCTTTTTGTCCAGCAGTGCCTCTCATTTATCTACCAGTGAAAGTCCTTGTTCTAAACACAGTTTAATGGCATGGACAAAATCCAACAGTTCCCACAAACACATAACACAAAAAGGCACACCTAAAAGTGTGGCAGTATCAAGATAAGGATTTGAAAGTTAAAAGTGGATCTGTCCCAGTCCACACTACTGGCTCTACAGGTATTCAGGAAAAATAAATAAATAAATAGATAAATAATGTTAACTTCTTCAAGATTTGTTTCTTTTATAAGAAACTAGAAAACATAATAAAGCCAGTTCATTTTTAAAAAATAGGTCTTTTATATCCCAATGCATGACCACTGACAATAATGAGTAAAGCTGTAAATGCCTCCCTAAGACATCAGAAGAACTCCCAGAACTCACAGTACACTAGCTCAAGGCACCAGACTGCTAGGAACAGTCACTTCTCAGTTAACACTTCTCACTTAACAGATTTTTTAACAATTAGTTTGAAAAACTTGAGCAGATCACCTCAGTTTTCTGGGTAGAAAGAGCAAATAGAGAGTAAATGAAGCAAAGGAGAGGAAATGAAGAACCAAGTGGTAGAAGCAACTTCCTGTTCCATTTTGCTTGCTTGTGTTTATGAGATGATAGACATCTACAGATTAACCCCCCTTTTTACAGCACAGGCTGGTGTGTTATGTAGCACAAAACTGGAAAACAGCACACAGTATAGGAGGAAGGCTCAAGAAAGAGCTTACATCACTAATATCACAGTTAATTGCACTTTTAATGCAGAGTAGAAATGAATGTGGCATGGCCTCAGAAGGCCAAAGGTAAGGAACTTCTCAGAGAGCACGAGGTTGTGGAGAATCCCCCGGACAACTCTAGAATTGAAGAAATGATGATATTTTCAACTTGAAGGCCAAAACAAGAAGCAGAAATAATAAACAGCATTCTAGAGCTATTTACAGCAATTTGTTAAAATTCTGAAACACTCAATTACCTCAGATCACAGAATCACTGAATATCCCAAGTTGGAAGCAACCCACAAGGATTATTGATTCCAGCTCCTGGCTCCACACAGAACCACCCCAAAATCAGATCATGTGTCTGCGAGAACTGTCCAAGCACTTCTTGAACTCCAGCAGGCTCAGTGCCATGACCACTGCCCTGGGAAACCTGTCTGAGTGCCCAATCACCCTCTGGGTGCAGACCCTTTCCCTAACACCCAGCCTGACCCTCCCTTGTCCCATCTCCATGCTGTTCCCTCGGGTCCTGTCGCTGTCCCCAGAGAGCAGAGCTCAGCGCCTGCCCCTCCACTCCCCTTGTGAGGGAGCTGCAGGCTGCCATGAGGCCTCTCCTCAGCCTGCTCTGCTTAGGGCTGAACAAACTAAGGGACCTCAGCTGCTCCTCACACTTCTTGCCCTCTCAACCCTTCACCATCTTTGTAGCCCTCCTGTGTACACTCTCTAATAGTTTTATGTCCTTCATATACTGTGGCACCCAAAACTGCCCACAGTACCTGAGGTGAGGCTGCATCAGCACAGAGAAGAGTGGGACAATCCCTTCCCCTGACCAACTGGCAATGCTGTGCCTGATGCACCCCAGGACTAAACCTAGCCCTTTGGGCTGCCAGGGCACACTGCTGGCTCGTGTTCAACTTGATATCGACCAGAATCCACAGGTCCCTTTCCATGGGGCTGTTCTCCAGCCTCTCGCCCCCCAGTCTGTACATACAGCCAGGGTTGCCCCTTCCCAGGTGCAGAAACTGCCACTTGCTCTTGTTAAACTTCATATTGTAGGTGATTGCCCAGCCCTCTCATCTGTAAAGATCTTTCTGCAAGGCCTCTCCAACCTCAAAGGAGCCAATGTCTTACTCAATGTACCTTCAAGTCCTACATCCAAGTTATTTATGAAAACGTTGAAGGGAACTGGCCCCAAAATGGAGCCCTCGGGAACCCCACTGGTGACTGGTCACCAGTCTGATGTAACCCCATTTACCATAACCCTTTGAGCCTGACCTGTCAATGTAACAGTATGTGTAATAAAAAGTTGTGCTGTTGTTTGTTTGTTTTCCTAAAATTACTGCAAAAATAAAAGCACATTTTGATGCTTCTGTCTTTTCCTCAACCCAATAAATAAGTAAATAAATAAATAAAATTATTGGTTCTCAATGTCAGATTCCTCTTTCCCATCCATCTTTCGACATTAAATTCAGACTGCTAACCTGGAAGTCGAAAATGGGAAAGCCATGAAAATTTTAAGGAGCCTTCTGAAAAATCAATGCATGATAGGAGGAATAAGGACTAAGTATTTTTTAGCCCCAAAGAGGTAACTAGTGTGGTGTGCTAGCCACCCTGCCCACCTGCACATCTAGCCTTAGCACAGCTTATAATTTCGCTTATTTAAGGCAGGGTCCTGTGGCCAAAGGACACAAAGTTTGTTTCTCATTCAGCTCACAAAACAGCTTTTTCAGGGCAAGAATTCTGTGCCAGGCATTTTTGTTAACTCCAGCATTTCCTTAGCAATTTCAAAACACTTTTGGGAACTGTTAGTAACAAAGTAACTGTTTCACTGTTTTGAAGTGAAACAGGGCAGACTGTTTAGGTTCAGCTGCATTAGATGTTCTGATCACAGACTTTTTTTTTTTACTGATGGCACAAGTAATACTATTAACAGCAACAACAAACACCTTGGCTTTTACACAAAAAGAGCGCCAGCTGATACACAGATTTTCTGTCTTTGTATTTTTTTCACAGAAATTTTAGATACCAAAACCAGCCCAAGTACGTCTCTATTTCTCACGAAATGGTGCCAAAAAATATCACCACAAAAATCTAGAGAGGCAAACTGTTCTTTCATCCGGGCATTTATATAGTGCTAATCACAGCAAAAGGAATTATTTCAAGATTTAAGATCAGGATTCGTCATGATCCTGTATTTCAACATCATGCAGAAGGTTGATAGTACAATGGCACAGAATCATTTGTGCATTGACCAAAGACTTGTGGTTGAACAAAAGCTATTTCTGATCAGATATCTGACCTTGATTTATCAACTTAGTGACAAAGATTCCAGCACATTTATTGATAATGTTTGCCAATGTTTATTTTTTCTTAAAAATTTGTACTTCGTTTCTGTTGTTGCCCCCACCTGTATGCACTGCTAGAATTGTGCCTGCTTGTTTGAAAAGCCCAGCAGCAAAAAACAGATGCAAATCAAAACGAGAGAGCATTAGAGGTGCTTTGTGCACCTTTGACACGAAAATCTCCCCTAAACCAAAATCTTCACATATTTTTGAAGATTAATTCTAATATCAAGATGCACACATTTCCTGTTTTCCATAGAATATTTTGTTTATGGGTAACAGGATTCTATATAAAAATCTATAAGAAATAGCTAAATCGCATATGAACTAAATGATCAAACTTCTAACAAGGTTAATTTTATAGTTATTATAGCAATTCTGGATAGCTATCCATCCACTGGAATTTATTTTTCTAAGACTGAATTTTGAGTACACCACTCCACTGGTAAAACCAAATTTTCCCCATTCAATGCCACACTTAATGAACAAGCCCTGAAAGACATAACAAAGTGGGCAAAATCTCTCCATTTCACTTCAGAAATGAAGATGTTCCCTACTGAAAGAAAAAAATATATATATTTGCTTGTGAACTGTAACAAATATTGTTTGATTTCCTTTTTGTTATTTTGGAATATGCTTTCATATATGTCCAAAACAAAACAAACAAACAAACAAACAAACAAAACAATAACAATAACAACAACAACAAGAAAAACCAAACACCAAGTACTAGTTAATGGTACTTATACAAAAGACCTTCAAGAAAAAGAGAGTTCTTCTGTAGGAATTCATATGTGATGCTATAGCATAAATAATGTGGTTTACATCAGAATATTGTGGTTGTGTTCTTTCTGATTTTACGAGACAATCTTGTAAATTCATTGAACCTAAATAATCTTAAACTTAAATTATGATAACTTTGGATATGCTAACTTTCCAACTGGAACCTTTTTATTAATATCAGCTTTTGAATCTACTGTGCTAGACTTCAAATTTAAAAAACAAACAAAAATATTTCCTGGTTTAATCCCACATTTATAAGATCTGTGAGACTTAATGACATCAAATGACTCCTGATGTCTGAGAGTCGTTTTTTGCTTCCTTCCACTTACACGATAAAGCTCTACTTCCAGGATAACAGGACATAGCTATATGCAACTTTCTGTGTGATCCTGCAGCACTTTACAAGGTTTTTGCTTTCCACAGACATAAATTCATTTAACAGCATTTACTGTGTACCCAGATTGGAGTAAAAACTCTCTTTGAACTCCTAAATATTTAGTCCCTCTCAGAACTTTTGTCTAAAAAAAATAAAGCTTGTAAGTGTTGTTGAAAATTCTGAGAATCTATGAGAACAGTATCCTGTCCAAGTGCACTAGAGAAGTGTGATATATTAAACCTGACAGGATGATGTTCATTAATCTTTGAAATGTAGTCGGGACACTGGTAATTCCAAGAGGCATTACATTAAAATGAAAAGCCCCCTTATGGCAAATGAAGGTGGTTTTTTGTTTCCTGTCATCATCCATTTGTAACTGCCAATAGCCGCTAGTTAAATCAATGCACCTGATAAATATTGCTTGGCTGAGGAAATCTAGAGAATCATCATTTCTTTGCAGTGGGTATTTATCTTGTTTTCTTATTGCATTTATTTTTCAGCAGCAGTGTACTCTGAAAACCTCCTCATAGCATTTGGCTTTTCAGCAATTAACGTTGGCCTAGGGGCAAATTGAGGGAGAGATGGTTTCAGACCAAAGCACATAGTACAGCTGTTGCTTTACCACTCTTCCTTGCAGAGAAAGAGGCTTGTGGACAGAATTTTGTGATGACTTTATTCACTATCCACCTCTCTCAACTGTATGGTAACATTTGGGACAATTTGGAACAGAAAAGTTCTATTTCCCTTTAAATCCAGGGAAATATTGCATCTACAACACAAATCTGGAAATGGACCCATATACCAGAAGCAAGTGGAGACTGAATCTCGTCAACGATTCATCCCTCCCTCATCTTTAGACCATTACATTATCAAAACTCAAGGGGAAAAGAGGAAAGTGTTTTAGTGTTTACAGTTTAACCTTTTCACTTCAAGTCATGTAGCTATGTCTTGTAAAGGAAATGCAGACAAATGAGTGGGGGCAAAAGGTTTGTATATTTGATACAGTTTTTAAAACTCTCATGTGTTCATTGTTTTTGCCTGTGGTATACAAAATACGAAATTTAAGGCTTATCCATATTTCTCTACACTACATATTTCTAGATCTTGCTTATGGAAAGATAATATTCTTTAAAAGTGCCTATTTACTTTGATTGCTCACTTATTTCATGTGTCTAGCCTATGATCTTGGCAATCAGTATTAGTGATCGTTTTTAATTGCAGGCACATCCATTTGACTGAGTTTGCTCTGAATTAAATTTTTAACATAATTTTGTGTAGCTATTCTATAATACCTGTTTATGTCAGAGTTTAAAAATGCTGGTATGCTTTTGTCTTCTTTAATGGTTAAATTTCTGAGGTATTAAACATTTCCTTCAGTTAACATGCAAAAACTTTTACAAGAGGCAAACTTTTCATCAGGGCAAGTGAAAAATTATTTAGTTTGTAACAGAAAGAAGCTCTCTCTAGTGATTTACTGGTGGCATTTATACTGCTATTCTGAAGCATAGGGTCAATGGTCTTCTCTACCAGAATTTCCTATTTGATCTTGGGCAAGCCTATCTGTACACTAGCCTTCCATCTTTTAAACAGGTTAACAATCCCCCCTGCGATGCAGTAGTAGTTTGAAGACACAGATATTATAGGACATGAGGCCTACAGCTAGCAGCTCTGAGAGCTGTGTGGATACAGATAATACACCACCAAAACCCGATAATGTCTCAGGCAAAGTTATCTGGCAAAAGAACAAGTAAGATCCACTTGGCAAATTTGCCAACACTTTTGGTCTGTAGTTGGCTATATCCACTGTCAAATCCAATACCATTCTTCTCTCCCAAGACAGAAAACGCATTAAAACTTCATTTTGCCTCATTATTACAAGTGGGTTTTGGTCCATGACCTCCATACTAACTTAGCTGGACATGGGTTTAGTTTGAGCCATATAGTTTTGAGTTTTTATAGGCAGATTTGGTTCAGGTTTTGTATACACACTACAGTAAAGGCTTCATCTAGTAAAATAATTAATGCATAACTTGAAGCACCAAAATAATGTCACTGAACTCAGTGCAGCTGACTGTATTTAAGGTTACACAAATATACATGCCCTGTAACTGAAGTCACACATTTGCAGCAGTGTTGCCCTTTGCATTAATCCCTTTACACCACACCATGGAGAGGGCTACTATTTTGACTGAAGAACCATGACCAAATCCTTCAGCACATGCTGTGTGGTTTTCCTGAAGGTAAATGCCAGGGAAAAGGAGGGCAAAGAAGACTATACTGCTGCCTGGTACTACACGAGAGTGCAAGGGAAAAGCTGCCAGAGGACTGCTTGCACTCTACTCCCAACCCTGTGGGACACAAACATAACAATGCAGACAGTGTCATGCACGAAGGCCATGAAAAAAGCTATTGAAAAGCAAAATCTTAACACACTGAGAAGGAAGAGCAAGGAAGCACTGATGTATTTTATTAGAAATAACCAATCTTAATAGCAGATAAGCATATAAATATCCACATCCCATTTTTGCATCATCTTTTATTATCATTTGGTAAAGTCTTGCACTTCTGTCATCACTGCCTTTCAACGTGCTTTACCGTAACAGTGGCCATCATTAGGAATGCTATTATTATCTCTGCCATAAATACAAATCTATCATCTCTGCAGCGAGCTTTAAGGTCGGGCTTAAATACAAACAATACTAACTTACATCACTCCACCGATCTCCCTTGAACCTGTGAAAACTGTTGGCCAGTTCAGTGCCTCAGCAGCCAGTTTTAATGGAGCTGCCTTTAGAAATCCAACCGTGGCTGACTGGTATTCACTATCTTGCTCACATCCTCATTTTCAGTCAGGAATAGCTTGCTGCTATGTTTGACAATATATATTTCACATTTGGTAATTATTCTTCATCACATTATCATAATGTACCATGTCCTAAGGGCAACAGCCCTTTGAGATTCAGTTCTCTTGGCCTCTCCCATTAATACAGGCCTACTGGCTGTTTTACATGATTGAGGTTTGACTCACAGAAATACAAATAACATAAATTTAGGCCACTGGCTTTTTAATCTCCCCTTGGCTCCCCAGAAAGGCAAATGACAATATTCTAATCTGTTTTCCATTATAATTAAGGCTCTCATTTAGTTTACGGTTTTATAATTGGAGCACCAAACCTCGAGAAAAATCACAGGTCCTTTCCACTTCACGGGCACATCAGGGCAATTCTGCATGTAACAGAATAGGCCATAGGCAGTAACAGAAGAGATATTTATTTAGGACAGGAGACATGGCTCATAAAGGTTCACATTTCCAAGGTGATGAAAAGCATGTCTACACAGCACAACACATACTAGCACTGAGCAAACCACAAATAGTTCATATCTGGTGTAGTAAAAACAATTCCTGCCCCATGCCATGCCCCGTGACATGATTTAAACATGCTCATCACAGTAAAAATTGCTTGGGATTTATAATAGTGCTTCCCTGAGACTGGATCTTTCTAAGAAGGTCAAGTTCTCATGTGGACTTCGGAGAACTCTAACTTTGTTGGCTTTAACTAGGGGGAATGAAGCTAGCTGAAAAGATGGTTCTCCTTACAAAAAGAACTATGAAAAAGTGTTCTCAGCTGACAAAGACAAGCAGCAGAGATATGCCAAAGGCTGGACTACACATCCCATAACAAATAACCTTGGTTTTGTTCTGAATAAGGTATTTTAGTTGTTAACAACACCAGGAGACTGGAGTGTGTGTTTTTTCTTTCTGCTTTGTGTCATTAACACTATTCCAGAACAGGAAAACTTCTCTCAACCTATTACTCAACCTATACACATAGTGCCGATTAAAAAGAACACACTTTGACATGTTTTAATTTTAATCATCCACAGTTAGGGCAATACAAGTTCCCAAGGAAGGAGGAAGTGACAATACACACTTTTTTTCTTTCCACAGTCCAAAGAAATCTGTAAAAGAAAATTAGGGAAGCAACAGTGAAGTGACACACAGATATGCCAGCACATACTTAGGAGCGATGAGGGTGAGACTGCACTGTAGGATTACAAATGCAGTAGGGTTACTGCATGTGGCAAAAATCATCATCCATCAGCATGGGAAAACCAGGCACAGTAACAGCAGTGTGCACAATGAAGCAGGGTTAAAGGACTTCCAGTTCTTTCAGGATGCTCACAGCTCCTTGATTCCACAAGGGCAATGACCACAGAGATGTTGGTTATATTCAGAACAAATCTCTGCCAAGAGAAGTACTGGTGTATTGGCATCTCAGAGTAGATTTCTGACCTGTATTTTCTTGAGTAGCTGAGCTTTTCCCGAACTGATACTCAAAGCTGGTGCTTAGTGAAGCAGATGCTATCATAAACAGGTGAGCTGATCTATCTGAGGCAGCATGGAGGGGCACATCTTTATTAAAGTAAGACAGCCCCTCTTATCACAAGATAACTTCAGGAGTTGGAGTCAGAACATGGTCCCAGCAAGGACAATGACAACGGGGTTTGTACCGTAAGCCTCTTCAAACCCTAACTTTAGAAATCAATGCACTGCGTGACACGATGGCTCCTTGCTGTTTATGGCCAGACATGCATTTTGACATGTATCATCCACAAATCATATGTCACTTTCTATATCCCCACCCTCTCACTTATTTTCAGCCAGAAAGAGTTGTCATTCCTTATCTAACCTTTAGTTTGGGCAAAATGCTTCCTTTTTTTTTTTTTCTCTTAGTCCTCACTGGTATCCGCTTGGGTATTATTTACATGATGTATAAAATATAATTACAAAAAGTTGATGGAATAAAGCTATTTCACTTAAAATCAACTTCACTTCAACTCCAACGCTATTGGCCAGCAGTCAAAAAACTACGCAGTGATGTGATTGTGACTTTGTTGCTAGAGGACCATGTTTTTAAAAGGATTACATGGGGAATACACTACCTGCCATACATTCCACAGGAGATGGCATGTAGCACTGCAAAAGTTCAGAGGGAAATGGGATTCATGTGCCTACTGCACAATAGCTGTCCTCCAAAGAAGACCATTGTTGAGATGGTTCAATGCTCCTCCACAAAAAAAAAAAAAAAAAAAAAAAAAAAAAAAAAAAAAAAAAAAAGGCCTTTACCTTTAACCTTTTCCTTTTTCTAACCATGCCAAGGGAAAAAAAAAAAAAAAAAGATTCAGCTTTTCACATGGTAAATTAAACTATCTAACAACTAAATTGGTATAATGTCACAGTCAGGAGAGAAGAGTCTGGAATTCTTCTACCTGTCCTTTTTTTCCCCTTTGATTTTACATAAAATGAAATGAAATTAATTATAATAAAACAAAACTAAATAAAGCAAAATAAAATAAAATAGAGAGGGGTATTTTTACTCAGTTTTTTATTGCTATTCTCCAACTTCCTCAAACTGTAAGAGGCTCTAAAATTGCAGAGCAGTAAAAGGAAAAAAAAAAAAAAAAAAAAAGAAAGAAAAAATAAAGAAAAAGGAAGAGACTAAATCACAGATATTATCAATTTCATTGCAAGAAGAAAGATAAGGATGAGAAAAGAACATGTTAGGCCTGCATAAGTTTGATGTTTCCATTTCATCTAGTCTATAGTGTTTCCCACAAATGGAAAAAAAGATGAAGATAAAAGTTGCTCTATTTATATCATGTTAAAGGTAAAAATTTTGAAGTTGTTTCTATTTTGGAGAAATTGTTCTGCCATTTTTCAGCACAATCTACTGACATGCTATCTGGCTTCATCAAACACACGAAAGAGCCAGGAAGAGAAATGGTTTGAGCAGGTTTTCTCAAAAGCAGTCAAGTATTTCCAAAGACTATTTATGTCAATAACATAAGCAATACTTACTATATGAGCCATAGCTCAAGTGGCTGCAAATCAGCCTTTATAACCCTAAAATCTTACCGCCAGCTACTGAGTGGAACGGTGTTAACTGAGTTGAACCATTTGATTAAAGCTTAGAGGTCATATACCTCAGTGAAACTGCTCAAAGACTGCAATTTTTGCCAGACTGTGATACCTGAAGTTACCACTGAGCTACAATGAATTTAGCAGTGAAGCAAACTCCAATTTTACTAATTTTGCCACTCTAAAGGTTATAGAAGCTGAACATCCTTCATCCTTTGTAACATGTTTACGAAGTGATTTGCCAAACTTCACTACTGCTTCACAGATAAGGCAGTAACATGTACAAACTAATTTACAACAAGAATCTGCAAATGTTACACACATTTATAAAAAATGATATGCAAGTTAATCTGACTTAAATAAAAGGGAGACAGTTTGAGGCAGAAACCACTTTAGCTTTGAGAAGACAGACAGATGAAGACCATTAAACATAAAATCTGACTAAGTCAGCAATGGTTAACACTGAGTATCTGAACCACAAATATTAAAGCAGATAGGACAAAAGAATCCATTGCAGCCTTGGAAAATGTAGGGGTGAACATGTGCTTCAGGATTCACACAACATGAGAGTATCTGTAGATTCTATGTCACAGGGATGAGATGTTACCTGTAACTCATGGAAAGTCTAATTAATGCAATTACCTTGTGCAACTAGGTGTGATATGTTTAAAATTAATTCATAAGCAAGTCATGGTTGTGAACACTCCAGAGCCTCACAAAATTGAGGAAGCAGAGAATGCACCTGGTCAATAGTAACTTGGTTGTCAGATCGCATAGAAACATGATGCAATAAATGGTTGCACCATTGCTTAGCTCTTACGTGGAGTTTCAAAATTTTCTTATGATTCTGCAAGACCAGTCAAAATTATAGGCCTGCTCTTACGGATACATCGGCTAAATGAAGCATGTGAACTACAGGAGTCCTAGCACAAGTCAGACATTAAACACAGGAGTCAGGAAAAAAAAAAAATTAAAAATCAGGAATTATGGCAAAATGCTCTTAAAAGAGGGAAATTAGAAAAGGATCATTGGTGAGTGAAGTAGCAATACAAACTAAAATTATTTTATGACAGAAATATGGGCATAGCCCCAGAATTCTGACAGGTACATTGTCTAGTCAAAATATATATATAGACACTGAAAAGAAACTGCAACACTGGAAGCCACCAAAAGCTAAACTGTTTTGAGGTGCCAGGGCTGGACACAGCCACCAGATGTATAACTAGAAAGTTGTACCTGTACAATTTGTACTCTTATATTGAAAAAAAAGATGCACACATTTCCCTCTCTGGTTCTTACATATAAGGTAGCATCAGAAACATGAGATTGACCTGGTACATGGAAATAAACTGAAGACAAGGCTCCACCATAGTGGGCAGATGACACGAACACAGGCGATGCACAGTAAGTGTTTTTTTAGCTTTGAACACCAGACTTGTTGTTCTGGCACAAACTTGTCATCTACCAAGTCAAATACACTGCTCCAGCCGTAGCCAGCACCAGATGCTCTGGAGAAAGATACAAGAAACCCCTGCAGATGCAGGATAATCTCTCTCCCTTGAAGGTCTCATCCTAATCCCTTTAGTTATAGATTCCCTCAAATCCTGATGCATGAGGGTTTTTATCCCTTCAAATACTCTTTTTTAGCATTACTATCATAACTCTGGATATTCTTGTTATCCATATAAATGCCCCTTCCCTCTTTGAAGCTTGCAAAACTCTTGCTTTCTCCTTCATCCAGAGTCAATGAGTTCCACAGTTTATATAGGCACCTTTTGCTAAGTGCTTCTTTATTCTTAGGAGACAGGGAAATCTGTTGTCTCCTGAGCTTTGTTCTCTGCTGCATCACTTTTTTTTTTTGTTTTGTTTGTATGTTTGTTTCTAAATCACATACCTCATCACTCCAACTCTCATCTGACTCCTCACGTAAAATAATTTCAGGTATTTTTATGTCACTAGCCTTTCTCATTACTTTTTTCTGAATCTGTCCAATTCTGTAATGTTTTTTCCAAGATGAACTTCCCATTAATGCCCAATAAATCTTCTGTAACACCACACTGATGGATGAGACAGTGCCTGTGTGTGCAATTACTTTGATTTTTTTTCCATATTTCTTCAAAATGAACAGTAACTTAACATATCATTCCATAACATATCAAACAGTTACCTAGTTTGATTGTGTTCATGTGATATTCCGTAAGGTTTCTCTGGAGTTGATTAAGAAGTAGCCCATGAGGAGGTTATTTAAAGTAACGTGGTTTTGCTGCCTCATTTCTCCTTCTTCTTCCCAGATAACTAATAAATACATTACACCGCAACAGACCTAGTACAGAAACTTGTGGCTATTAACCTTTTGCCATGACGAAAATGGACCATTTGTTCATGCTTTGTCTCCTGCCTCTCAGCTACTTTTTGATCCATGATATTACATTGCCTCACGGCTACTTGGTTTCTTTTAGCAGAGATGTTATCAATCCCCAACCTTCAAAAAAACATGCATCGCTACCCTCAGAATCATGCGATAGCTTACAAATCATGACATATTAAGACATAATAACTGTTCTGTGTCTCTTGGTGTCTGATTTCTGAGCTAGACTGATTCATGACCATAAGGTTTAATCCTCGAGCTTCTGGGCTTTTTTTTTTTTTTAAGATTTTTTTTTTTTTTACAAAAAACTTCTCATTCTTCTGTAATGAAGAATTTAAAAGAAACAGAATTAGGTGATATGAGAGTTAAGAAAAAAACCCCGGGAGCTAGCAACGCTGAGTAGTCTCTCACCTACGACCCTGTCAGAAGCCTTCTCAAAGAGATACTTAACGTCCCCTCTATCCATTTGTTGACATGTTTAAAGATTTTAAGACATTAGCTGGCCAAAGTTTGCTCTGCAGAACCATATGATTAGCCATACATCATTATCTTCCAATTCCTTCTTCTATTTTCATGTTGCTGCAGCCAGTTTTCCAAGTACCCAGGAAGGTTTATTAATGAGTAGTCCCACAGAGCTCCTCTAGAGCCTTTTTAAAAACATGGTCAGCACTGCTATCAGCTAGCCATTTTTAAGCAAGCTGTTTTTTGTTCTTTTTTCAAAAGTTTAAGTTTAAAAAATCATCTGCATTGTTACAGATCATCAAATCACAGACAGAAAATCTGTGTAAATAATCAAGTACCCTATGTGAAAGGATGGATGAATTGCATAAAGTTTTTGGAATGAATTCAAGTTGAAGTCTAGATGTGAAGGGGGGAAAAAATGACAGAATAGAAGCAGAAAAAAATGACAAGATATTCTGGACAAAACTCACACCAGGGATTACTTCAGCAATTTCAGAAACCGTACTTATGACTATATTTCTTTCTTTTTTCTATTTTTTTTTCTTTTTGCGTGTTTTTTTTTTTATTTCTTTTTAGTGCTTCATGCAAATTGCTTTATTTCCTCTAGCTATTTAATCCAACCTGTTGGAGAAAAAGAGATGTATCATACTGAAATAATACAATGCTATCAGACCTAGATGAAGTAGGAAGTTTTACAACATAGCTCACAAAAAAAAAACATGCACTCTTTGGAAAGACCCATGTGCATTTATGCTTTTAAATGCAAACTATAAGGCTTCACTCCTCAGCTGTTATTCCCCAACATCTTTGAATTTTTTGCAGTTGTGGGTGGATCTGTGAGAGAACCCTAGAAAACATGAAAGTCCCTGTAAGAAATTAACATACTTTAGGTCTGAAAAATTGTACAGGATTAGATGGTACACAGGATAAAACTTGGGCCAGTCTGCATAATTCTATTACCTGCAACACCTAAAAGCAGACCTGTAAAAGTTCTGCACAGATCATTGCTAGCCATCAGCAACCAGGAAGATAAACAGATGAAGTAGGCCAGAATTTAAAGGAGGAAAAAAAATAAAATAAGGATAAATAAACAAGCCCTCTCAGAGTACTTGATGTGGGGAAGGAAATATGGTTCCTTTCCCAAATCACTAATACAAATACTGGCAAGAAGTTGGGAAACATAGCTTGCTTGTTTCACTTGATAAATAAAAAACATTTAAGTCTAAGGTTAAAGGCTTGCTTGTATCACTGTACTTGTTCTACCATATATTTGACATGTGGGTTCCAGAAACTCAAAGTTTCAGCTCATAGTATTTGAAAAGTGAGGTTTAAAAAAATAATAAAATAAATAGAATAAAATAAAATAAAGTTCTCTTTCGAACTTTTACATGGCAGACTGTGTAAGTTGTACAAAGTGCACAAATCAGTAGGAAATTCTGCCATTTTAGACCCTACCCTGATGTAGAACATCCCCAGAACTGGTCACTCCAAAACCAAAATCTACAGAGCAAAACGGAGCACACTGGTCAAATCTTGCCATCTCTGTAAATCTCCAGAATTTGTATTGTACATTTTTATATTGTTATTGTGGTCTGACAAGGTCACTATGCAATGCCATACCTGATGCTGCTGCATCAGTTTGAGAATGAATTGCTTAGTTCTCCTGTATCTGGAAAGCACACCGCATAGGAAATATTGGTTTACATATAATTTTAAAGCAAAAGCTCATTTCCAATAAACCCTGTAATTGCAAGAAAACATGAATTTACTCACAAATGCCAGACAGCACTTACAATTTTCCAAGATATTTTTGGCACAATAGTTATATTACAGTGCCATCCACTGACTCACTCCTGCAAGTACGTGCACCAACACACAGCTGCTGTTTTACATCGAGTTGGCTTAATTCCCACTGAAGGGCCAACCATCCCCAGACAGATATATTCCCAATTCATTTCCTCCTGCAATGATAACTGTGAAATTTACCCAGCTCACAAAGGAAGAGAAATAATTTCTCTAATAGCCTTAATGGGTTTTTAGAGACCTTGGCTAGCAGCCAAGTGAGACTTAGACATGGCTTTGCAGGCAGCGTGAATGCAGAGCTTACTTTCATATGTGTGTGCACACGCGTTGTGTGCAGGGTTTTATTGTAAGATATGTTTCAGGGAAAAAAAATGTATTAATTGAGCCCCATCAGCACTGATGCACCCACCAAGAGTTCTCCCTCACTGACATCAAGGGATATGAATGAAAACTAATTGTGCTTCAAAGAAAAGGCAAATCACAAGTCTGTTGTAGGATTAGGTTTTTCTTTAATTAAGATTGTTGAAATAAACAGCAAGAGAGCTGTTATGGACTTTTTCATGTACAGTTTAGTTCCAGTTTCTCTATTGAAATGTGAGACTATCATGCTATTACAAAAGGAGATCAAAGAAAAGAATATACTAGAAAAGCCTGAAAAGCTTTCAGAAAAATAAATAAATAAATAAATAAAATAAAGCTTTGCTTAAGTAACACTCCCTGAAATAGTCCACCAAAGAGTATTTCACTTACAAAGAGTTTAACCAAAAAACTCTTACAATAAAGATTTCATAGTACGTGCCTTAATCATGCTTTTATACAAAGAGAAGAGAGCATGTAAAAACAGATTTTAGGAGAAATAACTTTGACAATTGAGGGGCTGTGCTTTACCACAGTAAATATATATAATATATAATATAATACATTCACATGTTTTTTGTTATAATGTATGTCCATGTGTGTTGTACACTGACTGGCACACTCATGTCAGCATGGGAGAATGCACAGGCATACCAGCATAACCACACCGCAGCAACTCTGCAGTGCTTTAAAAAGCTTACAGAGGAGGATCTGGTTGTGTGACAACTCCTGTGCTTAGAGAAGGGTGACAGAGCCACGAGGAGCTTCAAACTAAGAGCACGTTAGGCAGAAAGGAGCCTGAGGAGCAGAGGGTAGTGCAGCTGGTCAGAGTATTTTGTGGCAGTTCTGCACCACACATGCAGCTTGCTGTTAGGGACAATCCAGGGTTATGCACTCTGCTGTGCCTGCAATGAGTACAGTGTGAACAGAGCTTTAAAAATCCTCCTCTGTGGCAGACTGTCACAACAGCACTATTGCAGTTCAGCAGTAATACACTCCCCACCACCACCACAATTTCCTTACATCTGCTGGCACTATCCTTCATCATCTTATTTGCCATTGTGGAAAAAGAGAAGAGGACAAGCACTATTGTAACAGAGGGAGTCACATATCCAGAAATAAATCTCCCTCTGTGGTTGCAATGACACAAAATTCAAGAAAATATTTGGCTACAAACTTGCTGCTGAATCACTTTCCTATATGACAAGATCTGCTATTGTTTCTCACTGGTACAACTTCAAGAACAAATTAGTAATTAAACAATACGCAAAAGTAGCTTTACAGCCACCAACTAGTACAGATTTCTCCAACCTGAAATATTGGAGGTTTTGTAGCAAATACAACTCTTTGCATGTAGTTGGGCCAAACTACACATCTGTTATCATTACATGAAAGGTTTTTAGTTCACTGATACTGATGTTTTCATAGTGGAACATGGAGGAATTGAAAAGGCTACCCCATCAGTTCATTAAAGCTGTAAAAAGATGTTGCAACTGGGAAGTTTTCCTCAGGAAACTAAGTTCTGGTTAATGTAAAAGTAAAAACTCAGCACCGTGGGTTTCAGGTCCAACTATGTTGGAGGTCACCTACATAAACCCAAGAAAGCGTTAGACATAAAACTAGAGTATTCAGAAGGAGAAGGGAAAAGGAAATCTATTTGAACAAAGACAAGAGTCATGAAGCACTACATTTGCACTCCTGAATCCCGAGACACTGCTTTTTAAACTGTTCCTTTAAGTATTACTGGAATAGAGTGGTTTTATTTCAACTAAACCTCCTATCTGTAATCATCTTGATATTTTTGGTCTCAAAATATGTGAGCTATTTTTCATACTGGCACTGGAAGCATGGAATAATCTTGTTCTCGCAGAAAAGGAACAAAAGTCCCAAATTCACCAGTTTTGCTTTACAGTAACATTCTTTCCCAGACCTCTAGTCTCAGCATACCAGAGATTAAATGATGGTTTAAGCTTGACTCCCTTGAGACAGACACTTAGAGTTGTTTGAGCATTTCTGTTTTATCCTTTTTCTAAGAGCTACAGTGTTAAAAAGAATTCTCTTCCTCAAAGACCACTGAAGTCTGACAGAGATAATACTAAAAATTTGGTGGATTTTAGCACTCAGGAAGTTTGAAGACTGAGCATATACCCTCGCAGCAAGCCATAGATATGCATCTCTTCAGGCAAAATTGCCATGTGTCTGCAGTAATAATTTTTGTACATAATATTGTTCCCAGCATCTGGAACCCCATCTTCTGTTTTCCCTGATTTTTTTTTTTTTTCCAACATCTGTTTATGTCTTCTGCTGCACATGTATATCAATTGGCCAACATATTGCTGTCATCTTTTAGGCACAGAAAACTCAACTTTTGAATAGCCATTAAGTGCAGCACATATACTGCAGTGCCTAAACTGACAAACTGTACAATGAATGTCTGTGATTGGAACCTAATAGGACATATTTTAGGTCTATAGACTTTAATATCATATCCCTAATACTGCTTATTGTTCAGAACTACTGCAGAAATCCACAGTCCAGTCCTGCCAGTTAAAATCAAGTGTCCACAAATACATCTAGACTGTCACTTGAAAGGAGCTCTCCCTTCACCAACTCTATAGGTAGCAACCCTGGACATGAAGCCCCAGGCAAAGCAGAAGGCCATTCCCTAAAACATGCAGAAACTTATTTCCCTATGGACTCAGGAAAGCTTTGTATGGTTAACATGCTGCCAGGCATACCCAGACAAGGTTTTCCTCAGCTGCCAGCAATGCCCAGGAGGTGGACAGAGTGCAAAACACATCATGTCACAACCACTCTTGTGGCCACTTATCAGAAAAAGCTGTATGGATGTAAGAAACAAAAATTAGCCTTAATTTTAACAAAGAAAACAGCCATACATAACTTCTCCTGAATGTTTTTTTTTTCCTTTTTTTTTTTTTTTTTTTTTTTTTGATGGTTCACAAGATCACTACTATACCAATTAAACTGTGTTCCAGATAGGTTTTCTTAACTATATTCCTCAGGTTGCATTGCTGGTTTTGTTCTATATGGATAAAACTAAATGGCAAAGTGGTTTAATACCTCTTCCAAAAAGAGTGGAGAGACCAAAACCACACATATTTAGAGGCTCCAACTTCCATAATTGCCTCCAGATCATACATCAACTTCTCATTTGTCATTTAACTTTCTCATTTAAGTTCATCCATTTTCTGAGGCAACCATTTCTGTTTAGAGACTGTACTTACACTCGTCCACATAGTTGCAAATACGTAGGTGCTGACCTGCAATATCACATTCTCTTACTAGTTTCTTACTAGTTTATAGCCACAGCAATGGTTCCTCTGACATCAATCCTCTCATAGAAGAACTTTAAAGCTTGCCTTTATTGGACCAGTTTCAGAATCATCAGACTTCTGTTAGGTTCTCTACCTACATTAGTTCTCCTTGAATCTAAAATTTGAATGTTATTTTCATCCTGTTTAAGTCAGTAGGCAGTATAGAAATGTTTTACTCACATTTAGAGGAAATCTGACCAAACTAAGCAGTCCATGCAAGTTGTTTTTTTGTTTTTGTTTGTTTGTTTGTTTGTTTTTGCCTTTTTTTTTTTTTTCCCCTGAAGAGATTATGGTTTAGAAGTATACCCTAGATTCATATTGCATACTTAGGCATCCAATAGTGTGTGAGGGGCAGGGAGAGAAAACAGGATGAGAAAACTCATGCATCAAGATAAAGACAGGGAGATTGCTTACCAATTACTGTTGCAGGCAACACAGACTCGACTTGGGGAAAATTCATTAACTGCTCCATTGTGGGCTTTTCCCACGGGCTGCAGTGCTTCAGGAAAAAACCTCTGCTGCAGCATGGGCTCTGCACAGGCTGCAGCTCTGCCAGACAGCTTGCATGGCTTGGCATGGGGAGATCTGCCCTGGCATCCTGGAGCACCTCCTCTTCTTTGTCTTCCCCCTGACCTCAGCATTCCCTCAGCTGTTTCTGACTCCTGTTATTCCCCTCCTTTCTGTCCCCCTGACTATGCAGCACTTTGCCCTTCCTTAAAAGCACTTTCCTGAAGCACCGCCATCTTGTCTGCAGGGCCCAGCCATCGCCTGCAGTGGGGTTGCTGGGGCCATCGGGGCAGCCCCTCACTACCAGTGCTCAGGCACCCACATCCAGTACAGCCAAAAAGTTATGAACCAGAGAGTAATTTCAAGGCCAGAAGGAACTAGTAGAAGGCTTAGCCTAACACAAAGTTTTTCATTTTACTCAGATAGGCCCTGCACTGTCTAAAAGCTTACATTCATCTGCAAGGTATTTTCCAAATGGTAGCCATTTGGGGTTTGAAGACTATAAGTGAGAATACACTGCTCATCAGCTTAGTTTGTTTCACCATTTCAAACGTGTGCCTTAATTTTCATGTGAACTTGCCTGCCTTCAGTTGTGTTTCTTGTTTTCATTAATGAGGAGACAGTATGCAGCACTCCCATACTAGCCTTGGCAGCTCCATATAGACACTGTTTTGGTGCCCTGAACTTCTTACAACATTCGCTCTACAACGTCTCAATAATATTGACGTATATCTCAATAAATCTCTGACAGAATAACACTGGTCACTGTTTTCTCATCTGTTGCCAATATTACTAATTTTTCACTAGATTTATCAGGTAGAATAAAGCGTTCTAGGTTCAGGTCTGTCACCTGCATGTTTCTGCCATACAATTCCATACCAAGGACTTGTCTGATGAACACTCAGAAGTTGGAAATCAAAGGAAAAATCAAAATTCAGCTGTAGGATATTGACACCTATATAGGTGGTTTCAGGCACAGCACTGAAACTATAACTGCTGCACCAAGCACAGCAGAGGAATAGCTCACATACACAGAGGAATGGCTTGCTTACACAGAGCAATACATTGGGAAGTGTGATGGCAGACCGGTGCAAATGCAAATGGACAAGCTATATGGGCCGAACATTAAGAAAGCAGATGTTATACTTTAAAGATGAAGAATGTTAGGTCACCACAGAAAGCAAGGCAGGCATCTGATGTAAAGCACACTTGAACAAATTAAATTGGGGCTTTCAGAAGTATTTGCTGACAGGGTAGAATTGGTCCAATGTCCAGTACTTCAGAAATTTCAGCTTACATTTTTTATTTTTGTGTCATCACATCCATTCTTTTCTTTTGCTTATGAATGACTATGCTTGTTGATTCCTCAATGCGGTATCTTTTTTTTTTTTTTTTTCTACTTTCACTAAAGTATTATTTTGTTGGTTCTCAGGTCTCAGGAGACACTTCTCAGGAGTGGTGTCTCCCACTCCTGTTTAGCAGTACTGTGTATGCCCTCCTGAACTCAACCAGGGAAAAAGGAAAGGAAATAGCTTCATATTAGAGGAGGATGCACTTAGTTGAAGGATTCCTTCTAACTAATAATACAGAAGGCAATAATCAGGATGATTTACTAGCAATTTTTAATTTTCTTTACATTGCTAGTCCATAGTGGTACATCAAAGTACTCTAAAATCAGAAGTGAATGTCATTACTGAGAAACCGAGGCACAGAAGGCTTAAGTGACTCACACCAACTTACACAGCAGAATAATTATGAAACCAGTTCAGGAATGGTTTTCTAGTACATTTAGATCAGAACCTGGCTAGCAGGTTCACACATTGCTGTACAACCATTGTGTTGCATAGAGTTGTGTAGATTAGAGATGAAGATTCCTGTTTTTTAGGAATTTAGACCTCAAGTTCTATCTAAAATGTTAGATATACAGCTGTATGTTTCTGGTGTAGTTCATATAGTAGTTAGCTGTGATGCTGAGAACTTTATTATATTACTAAATCACAATATCTCAATTATGTTTTGTTATTATACTGAAATATTATAGTATTCTTCAGTCCCAAGTGACAAGAAGAGACACAAAAAAAATGCTCCACTGTACACAGCATAAAAATTAATTGGCCTCCAGATATAGAACTGTATCTGGAGAAAAGTGGAATTGTACTATAGATAATTAGGTCAGACTTGAGGGGCTCCTAAACCTGCTTTTGACCCTTAATATTTTTAACTCATGGACGCAGTTACAGTCAAACTGTTATACTCCAGAGGGACCATAGATTTAAAGGTCTTTGCTCATCATACCGTTTGGGATTTTCTCTCTGATAATAAACAAGAGAGACCAAAATCTATAGGACTGAGGAGTTAAATTTTGTATATAAGCATTGCAACTGATCCTAATAAGATTGTTTCACAGCTCAGAAGAGATGCTAATATTAATACATTTTAATGCATTAATCGTAATAGTATATGCAATGCCTTGGAACTTTGACAAACACTAACACATTTGTATTTCCAGATTTAATTAACTTGTGGAATAAATATATTTATCAAATCCTAAACACCTCATTTCACCCCTCTGCTCAACCCACTCACCAATGCAAGCTCATTCAAAGAAATCTAACAAGTAGAATTCAGTAAATAGCAGCTGCTGTTCTGTCTGCCTTTTTTAATGAGAAAGTATAATAAGACTTTAATTGCATTCCATGACTATCTAAAATCTAACGCACAGCCAACCTACTTCCATGAGCAATGAGTATGTCTGTATTAGTGTTTTGTTCAGCTGAGGAATATACCTCTGAAGCAAATGTCTCAATCCACCTAAGTTGCTGTGTTTTTGTTTATACTGTGTAGCGTCTTGGAAAGTCTACTTGGATTAAATTAAACTGAAAGATGCTTCCCGAGAGCACACCTAAATGCCCACCAGGTGAAATCAGGCATTCAGACCACAGGACTACACTAGAACTAGCCAAAAGTAAACCTCTCAAAGTACGTATAGTGTGGACGTTGGATCATTTAGCCCTACCAGACTAATCCTATTAGGCTAGACTAATTTAATGGCCAATATAGACATAGCCTGTGAAGGTGTGCCTATAGATCCAGATTCTTATGACAGTTCATATTGTCATGCCTATGCTTTAAACTGCATCGATTTTTAAGGCTACAGTTGTAGATTGTAGAGTACAACAACAGGACAGTCCAGGCAGATAGAGCCCAGTAAGGCGTAGATCTGTACGTAAGTACCATACTTCCCAGATGGGATGTAAACCCAGATTGGTTTTATTTTATTTATTTTATATTGTACTTTAAATCCAGTTTCTGAAGCTATGTCCACAAGCTGCCCGTTGTTCAAACAGAATGTGCTGTGTCACTCGGATGCAAGGTATGCAGTCTGTCCCTCTGTAAAGACTGGGCAAGACAAATCTCCTTCACTGGGTAAGGAGGGGAACGCGAAGAGCCCTGGTCTCCCACATCAGATAAAAGCACAATGCTGAATAGCTGAGCAATCACAGTCTGAACTGGCTTGGATTAATTAACCCTGCTGCTGCTCTGAATGCAGCTGTTTACCTAACGTGCATTTGGTATTGTAGTGAATAAAGCTCAAAGCTTTGAGCTCCAGGGATAAATCATGTAAATCCTATTTTTCACACACACACAGAAACACATACAAACACACCCATTTCATTTGTAAAGCTTTCTCAGACCATACTCACTTTCCTGTCCACAAGGCCAGTACCAAACCTGCTAGTTCAGTTTCCATCCCTCTAAATCTAGTGGATGGTGAACTAGAGGAATTGTGTCCCTCTTTGATGCCTGCTTTTCATTGTTTCCAAATTTGTCATGTGAATGCAGCATCTCCTAACTCTTCCACATTCATAACACCTCTTTTCAAATACTTTTAGCCAAGATTGCTTTTTTTTTTTTTTTTTTAAGACACTGAAGTGAGTCTGGATCTAAACAACCAGAGATGCCCCTGCAGTTTTTGAAACTCCTTAAGAGCTTAATAGCTTCTACTGTTTTTTTGGAGCTGTTGATGGGAGAAGTGTGGAGCATGTTACCCCTTAAATGACAGAGAAAAATTCCTGAACCTCCTGAAGGATGTAGCCACGTTGCCAAGAAAAACACCAGAGAAGAAAAGAGTCTACCGAGTGTTACACTAAATAGGCAAAAGAATCTTTTTTTTTTTTTTCCTGTGGAGTGAGCAGTCCTGACAACTTAATTTTCAGAAGATATTTGTGGTATGTGAACTAATGCAAAATATGCACCATTCCCTGGTTTAGTGTGTTAGCAAGAACTACCCAAATAGCTGGGGTTTGCATGGGTCCTGCATACCCAGAGTTTCTGTGGCTGGAAGACTTCAAAATCTCTAAACTGATAAAAATAGAATTGGTGGGTTAGTCTTTGTCAAATATATTATTCAAAGAGTAATGCTGTTGTTCATCAGTACCATTATTCAACAAATAGCTTTTAGCAGCATTTGACCAATTCCATAGTTGGCTGAATATTATTCGCTGAATAAGTAAATTCATGTATAACATCAATATTTGTTGAATAATTTGCCTGAGGATTTTTTTTCAAGAATTTGGCAAGCTCCATTTTATACCAATAGAATCTAAGACATCACCTAATTAAAAATAATTAGATGTCTGTTTACAAAAATTGGCCTTTTTTATTGGTAAATTGTACACGCTTTATGGCATTTTATTATCTCTCCATTCCCAGATAAAGTTTAGATAACCCAGACAGGAAAGAAGACTCAGACATTTCCAAGAGTTTTCAACTCATATTTTCACTGTTTACACAAGCCAAGACATACAGAGTATACATTAAAAGATGCTGTGTATATATCTATATCTGTGTAAGATTTCTTTCAAACTGTGTGACTTACATTTCAGGCACATTTCTGTATTATTGGCATAATACAGAAAATATTAAGAAAATTATTTTTAATGGGTTATTAGCAGTAAACCCATTTTTACATAACAGTTTTTTTGTTTGTTTGTTTTGTTTTGTTTGTTTGTTATAAATATGTTTTGTACAGTATGTACACAAACATGTGCAAGTATAAATGTGTACTCTTGTTCATACTCATTGAAAGATGACATTTAGATTTCTATCTAGTTAATTTCCATTGAAATTATTATGATAATTGCAATCTCCATATTCCACAGCCAATAGATAGATATTAATAAATGGAGTAGTGATGCATTAATATTATTCAGAAACTTGTCCCTCTTTTTCGTCACCAGTATTTGAGTATGAAACCAGTTTTTAATCATGTGGTTCTTTCATCTCTGTCAGCGGTGATCAAAACATCAGCCTGGCTCTCTATCACCTAACAAAGAAATTATGCAAAGCACGAGGCTAGTATTTCATTAAAATCTGGTTAGTCTTAGGGGAAAACTAGATACACACAGGTGAGATCCATTAAATTAATAGATAAAAATGATTCACCCCTTAAAGAATGGTGAGAAGGCAGCAGAGGGAAGCTGTTCACAAGATTAGCCTGTTGGAAGGATTTTCAGTACATGGGATTATCTGTAATGAGATTAACCACTGGGAGATCAAATTCTGAATGGATGCTTCAGGGAGACAAAATACCCACTAAAACAAAAGAGAAGTGGGAGGTAAAAGGTACAGGATTTAAGGTACGGGTCCTAAAAGTCCTGTTGGTTGGGCAGCAATAACAGGAGGAAGACTGGTTGGCTAACCAGCCAAGACAAGTGGAGAGAGATTAAAGAAACACATCAGTAAGGGTCTAAAGACAGTGTGAGGAAAAGGGTTTCTAGAGGATGGAGCAAAGTGGAAATGTGGTGGAAGGAGATCATCAGTGTGCTGCTGAGAATTCCTATGCAAACAGAAAAAAATGATGCTGCAAACAATCACAATGTGCATTGCATTTCATGTACCATTATGGAGATCAGCTCACATAGGATTTTAATTACAGGCCTAGAATAGCCCATGCATTAAAAACTATGAGACATTGTACAAAGAACAGTAATGTTCATTCTTAAAACCAGGCAGAAAGTTTGTAAAGAGGTACATTTGGCAAAGTGTTAGTGCTTCTAGTCAGTAAAAAAATTTCTGAAGTTCTTTTCAGTGGTGCAATATTTAGATAAAACAAGAGATTTTGGGGGAGGGAGTTATCGGCATATCATAAAAACATATGGAAATGTCTCATCACTAAATCTAAACTAAGGTCAATATGAATATCTAAATTTTCCAGAAGTTTCAGTCCAATCCAGCATCTTGCCATTTCCAATTAACATCAGGTGCCACTTCTGGGTAAGGTTAAATTGTTGAGGCATAGCCTAGGGAAGAGGTAGACATTGTACCTCTGCCCAGAAATGCAGCTCTGGCTTTGCCACTCAAATCTAGGCATTATGCATATATTTTCCTGTTCTTGACAAAGAACTTTCTGCCAAAGACTCCTCACCTGGCAATTGCATCACACAATGAGAAGCAATAGAATGGGCTCTAAACCGTATGTAGCTTAAAGGGATTAAAAAAAAACACACCATACACACAGAGAAGTGTCTGATAAGAGACTCCTAATAGAAAGGTAACTATTTTTCCTTGAAAAGTTTGTTTCAATGAATATTTTAGGGGAATGACATTTAGTTTAACATGATTTTGATAAATCTCTATCTGTATGTGTGTGTTTTGTATGCACATACTTATTTTCTTTGGCTTCAGACATACAATTCAGTATTGTAGGTTTAAATTTTAAATGATACCTACTTAATGCAGTTCCATGCAAATAGGCTCTGTAAATCAATTCATAAAATTTTTGTCATGTACAAGTGAAATACATTTTAAATTGAAACAGTCTACAGAATCCATGTTTATCATGTTTCTGTATTCTTAGCAAGACTGTTTACTCAAGGAAATATTATTCCTACAGTTGTATTAGAGTGAACACAAATTCCACAGGTTTTAAGTAATTAAGATACTCAGGATTTGAAGATTGAAATGTTGTTTCCTCACACAACACTTCTGTAGCCGTATGCATGCTCTACTAAGCATCTCACTACAGAATTCCTCACAAACACTCTACTCCCAATCTCTTTCATTACTGAGCCTTCAAGAATCCTTGACGTTTTTGTTCAAAAACTGACTGGATCAGGTAACGGTAGTTTTGTTTTCCAAATCAAAAAGTGAAGTCAGATATTTGAGAGCAATTGTATATCATTAGAGGGAGACAATTTACATTTTTCCTGACTTACCTTTTAACACACTCTGAAAAATACATAATTAGTATTCAGGCACTGGATGTGAATCCATCATCCCCATTTCTCTGTCCTCAGAGAACTTAAGAATTTCAGTCTCATCTGACATTCAATATCTAACTTTTAATAGCTAGGAAAAATTCAAGAATTATTCAAACACAAAGATAATCTTAGGGTTATATACCTCGATACTGTACTTTCTTTAAAGTTGGGAAAAATAAATATTTACAGTAACTAGAAAACTGCTATAAAATATAATTGAGAATTTTTGTTGTTTTCTGTGTGATCAAATGATAACTAACCTCTAGTACACTTTGGTGCATTATGCAGTATATGAATTTAGTAATTAGCTAGAATTACTAGAATTACTGCTGTGTTGCAGTGGAGAGAGAAAATGATTTAATGGGTAAAGTCTCATGAATCAACTCTGTGATTTGTATTTCATGCATCTAGTTCAGTGTGCTGTTAGATCAGTGCATTTTTTTTATTTTTAATTTTTGAGGTTACCTTAAGGTTCCTTTATGCTGCTTAAGGATTCTTTAAGCTCAGTGCTGAAAGCATCTTTAGTCAACTCTGACACTGTTCTCCGAACGTTTGATTGATCAATTCAGTCTTTCTCTTATTCACAGAATAGAAGAAATAGAAGAAAAGCCTTAAAAATAACACATTGCTTGCTTTACAGAGATGAGAAATTAAAGGAATAGGGGACATAGAGTAATTGTATGCACTTTCTATCCTTATAGAAGCTGTGACATTGTGCAGATAGGGACAAGTAACTCATGCCCTGACTCATGCCCAACCCTGTGAGCATGTATGGGTAAATTTATAACATGCCTACTGGTAAAGATTGAATAGGGAATTTAAGCCCGGCTCACAGAGTTACTGCTTCCTGCCCCATCAGAAAACATGTCTATATGTGCAGGTGAGAGCAAGTATAAAAGGGCAAGGATGAAACAAGAACAGCAGGAACATCATGAACTTTCTGGTCAAACTGGAAAGTGTCTCCACTATTAGACAGATGCTGAATAAGTTTTTTTCAGACCACAGCTTTGTACCAAGGTATCCAAGCTTTTTTTTTTTATTTATTTATTTTATCTTTTTCCCCTCTGATACTTGCTTAAGTACAGGAAACACAAGATCAGGGCAGGTGTTTTGTGAAACTAGCCAGAGAATCCGCATATCACTTCTGAACAGCACTATTATTACTCTTTGTCTTTAAAAGAGGTGAATTATATCTTTTGGTTAATGGATCAATGACTGAATAAATAGTCACTAACAGTGGCTTATTTTACCACTAACTAGTATCATTAATGCTCTCTCCTTTCTAAAAGGCAGTCTTAACCTACTGCCATCCCTCACTGGAAAGTCATTCCTGACTAAGCTCCCAGTGATTCTGTGTGTCAGGTCAGCTCCGCAAAGCAGCGTAAGGAAGGCAGGTTGAATAACCGAAAAGCTGCCTGGCTGTAACATTTCATAGCCCTGTTCATTAACTTAGTACTGCACACATCTGCAGTACATATCTTCCTACACATCTTAGTACATACCTGCAATCTGCTTCATTATTTCCTTTTCAAATTGACGTGATTGGAATCCATCTCAAGTCCAAACAGAATACAATGTTGCTTTCAACAGCAAGATGCTAGGTTGTCTTATTTTTTTACAGATTCTGCTTAAGAAAATCTTTACTATAACAGGATTTGAAAAAAAAAAATATTTACAGGGATATATAGTTAATTTAATACTTAATAGCCATCACAAAGAACCATATTACCACATAACATAACTTATTAGCTTATATGGTATACTTCTGATGAACAGAGAATGAATTACAATGAAAGGTTAAGCTGAAGTAAAAAGTAGCTATACATCTTCTATTATTTGTGCTTCTTTTTTAATATCTATTTTTCATTTTGGAGTTTCTCATTCCCTTAGGTGCAACATGAACTTAAAACCAACCTAGATTCTTCACAGGACTTTTAGAGTATATGATGGATCAATAATTTGTTGGTTTGTTTATGAAATATGCCAACTTACTGGGACAGAGTCATTTTTAAGAGGAAAGAAAGATCAATATATATGTGCATAGATTTATGGGTGTTTTTGTTACAATCAAAATAAGTCTTTCTGTTTAAAGAACCCTAAAAAGGCAAGCTCAGCTTGCTTCTTTTTCTTTTTTTTTTTTTTATTTTTTCTTCTTTTTTCATTGTTGCACTGATTTGAGCAGGCCACTTTAATTCCAAATGCTAAGAAATGCTACATGTGAACCTTTATTCTGTTAAAGTCTTTTTGGAGCTTAAGAAGAGTTCTAAAACCTCAAGCAACAAAGATTTCTTAAAACTTTATGATCACTATGACTTGTCCACTTCTTTAGAGATGTCAAATGTTTACCTAAAATTATGAACCTTGTCCAGTATTGCACTTTTTCTTCCACCAAATCATATTGATAGAAGGTTTTTAGGAGAAAAAACAGTACTAAGTTTACTAGACAAGAGGAATGGAGGTGCTTAGACCCTTTAATAACCTCTAGTCCCCAGCCACATCCCACACACAGGACCACAGCTTTTTCACAGCTCTTGCACCAGCAGTGCAAGTGTGATGGGCAGACAGACTGAGCTTCATAAGAAGATTAAGGTTTCTTACCCTGCAGCTGCAGGATACAGTACCCAGTCCATACAGTACAGTCTCCATAGGAGTGGGGAACTTCCCTGTCTACATCACCCTTGTGTTAGCTTTCAGTACTCTCAGTGCCATGCTAACCTTTAAATTTTAAATATTAAATTTACCTGTCCCCTTCCCTTTCTGCTGCCAAATCTGAAGACATTGAAGTCCCTTAGGGTTTCAGTGATGTTCTCAAGTTTCTGTTGCCAGCCATGAGCAGAGCTACCCACCTCCTGATGGCACACAGCACCCTGCAGACATTCTGCACACTTCAGCTAAAATTTCAAGCTAGGCACATCTCTGCCTATCTCACCCCTATGGTTCACTTTTGTTATTATCTTATTCCCAGAATCCATGCAAAACATAACAGTTAGAGACTGATAATGCTGTATACACAATATCTAACTTCTACTAGTAGATACAGAGTTTCCCTGGCATAGAGGTAAGAAGTCAATCTTCTTCCTGGGCAGGCCAGGTGTTTGACTCCACCTCTCATGGGACTATTCTGCAGAATAATCCTAGGAAGAGGGATTGTATATCCTTCATAAAGCTGCTAAGCAAACCTTTTATGTATGTAGTCAAGGGACTAGAACCCGTTTCTCCTAGGTAGACTACTGTTAAGATGATCCTACAAGTGATGTGAGTTTTGGTATCTGTCTGTCATGAACATATCCAAAATCCTTGAAACGCACCCTGGTCACTTAGCAGCTGTGATCTCACGTTTACAAATAGGTGAGATGCATGCCCATAATGAATGAGGCACATTTAACCTTTTTGTATGTTGCTTCTAGAGGGGATGGATTAAAAAAAAAAAAAAAAAAGTAAAGCTCAATGCAAATCCCACTGCAGTCAGTTTTTCACAGAATCCTAGTCACTGTTCTCTCAGCGAACACAACAGATTTGAGATTCAGACCTATCATGTGATTGTGCCTTCTCTTTCATTGCTGCTGTTATGGTTGCATATTCAAGTTACTGAAAAAAAAAAATAGAACAAACTGGCCATTGCCCCTCTTAGCAAATCTGTTCTGCTCATGAGCTCATGACAGTAAAGGTCTGTCCTTCATAACTGTAATCACAGACACAAAAATTTCTTCTTCCACATTACACATACAAAGCTTGGAGATGAATTATTACATGCGTATTATATATTATTACATACATATATAAAAATATAAACACGATATACGTTAGAAAAAATATTTTATTTAATGAATAGATAACTACTAAGTGATACCTTTTTTTGTTGAAAATGTCATTAAAGAATTGAATTCAAAACAGATTTTTAGGAAAAAAGTATAAATTGTATATTTTCAGTCCTTCATGGAGGTTATTTTTTTGCATACTTTGTCCATAATTACAGGGTAATTACACAAATTTTGCTTAGAGAACAAGACACCACAAAATTGGTTTTTACTGCTGGAGGAACCAAGCTAGTTTATTGATCTTCCAATTCGCTGTGTGATTTCAGATATCTCCCTTAAAATACACTTAGAACACTTGGGGGTTGTATGTAGGAAGAGGATAACAATGCAAACCCCCTACTAAACACAGATAATTCAACACTGCCAAATTCTGCTCTCCTACCCACTGAACACATTGGCTTAAACATTTTCTTTCTCACTTTTCTTCTCCCTGCTATACTAGCCAGAGGTATCATTAAATTAACAAAAAGGAAAAAAAAAAATCAGAAAAAAGCAAGATCATTGTGAAGAAATTCAAATGAGCTCCATACAATAAAATAAAATAAAATAAAATAAAATAAAATAAAATAAAATAAAATAAAATAATAAAATAAAAATAGCTAATAATAATACAAATAAAATTTTAAAGATACTTTTAAAAAGTAATAAAGATATTTTAAAGATATATTATATTATATTATATTATATTGTAAAATGAAGAAAAAAGACAGTTATTTCTTTTTTTTTTTAATTATTATTTTATTTTTTCTTTTTTTCCCTTCACTGTACTTGTCCAAATCCAAATGTAATTCCTTCCTGGGCTTCTTCTACCACTGCTGATTATATTTCCTAGTTTTAAAATGAATTCATTGCAACTTAAGTAGATTACATATCACAGATAAATATCCTGGATGTGAGTGACTACACAAGTGGTGGCCCACTTCAATGAATAATTTATAAATATTTAATTTGCTCTATCAAAACATACTACATTATGTTAAATGTTACTAATTAATATTTCTATTGTGAATTATGTCTCTGTTAGCTGTTGTAACTACACGTAGTAACTAAGTAAAATATGAGGCTGTACAGCAGACCTTTTACAAGACTTGAAATAATACTCTCTTAATAGTTAATAATTAATATTCCATTCTCTTATGCTTTACAGTTTAATTTACAAGTTTACTCAGAGTTAAAAAGCTCTATATCACCCCAGAAAGTATACATCCAAGAAGCTGTGCTAAATTTTGTGCTTATTTATCCCCTAAGTCTTTAGATTAATCCTGTTTGTTGAATTTGAGCTGATTAAGAAGGTACACAGTCAAAGATAAGTATGTTAGACCTCAACAATGCACAGTTAATTGATGAGTCTACTTAAAACTACTAAGCTGTTCACATTCACTGTATTCAAGGTATTATTTTCACAGTTATTTTACACACTACTCTCCAATAATCAAATGCAGGTATTGCACTATTCACCTTTTTCCTTGGTCTCCGTCATTTAGACAGAATACTTCAAAAATTTCATCTGTCCTCAAACAGCAATACTCTGCTTTTCCAGTTTTTTCTCCAACATGAACAAATAATTCCTAGTGATAATAATATGAAAAATCTAATCTAATAAAACATTATAATGAGACACTGGTTTAGGAATTTTGCTACAACATAAAATGCCCAAAGTAACAAATAACTTTATTTGAACTTTCAAAATGAAAATTAGAAACTCCTTTGTAAAGAGGCTCATTTATAGATTTCATTAGGTTTTGCTGACCTGAGTAGGAGGTTTTGCTCAACTGAGTAGGAAACTGTTGTTTTTGCTATTTTTCAATTTGCTGGAAAAAGATGTTCCATGACTGAGCAGTTGTTGACTGCTGAATGCTAGAGTTCCTGAAACAATGTCTAGTTTTGTTAAAACCCTTGGAGATCAGATTACACCTTACCTTCAAAGTCTCAAAGGAATGAAATTCATTACGATTGTGATCCCATTCTTTGTGCATGTTGACAATGTCTTGAGAAAAAAAAAAAAAAAACAACAACAACAAAAAAAAAAACCATAGTGATTGAAAAGACCACACAAAACAATTTCAAAATGCTTTAGGCACAAACTACGTGAGTGACAACTACAAATTTAAGTGCTGTAATTCTTTGATTAATATAAAGAAAGTGATTTAGATTATTTTGATAACAGCCTTTAGGGAAAAAATGACACTTAAAGGAATATAAAGATTTGAGGTTTGAATTACTTGCCTAAGATGTGTTTTCATAAATAACCTGTCACCTATATTTTGGAGGGAGAACAAAAAAAAAGCTGAGTTATTGGCTTTTTACAAAGTAAACTACCTACTGTATACTCCACAAGTGACACATATATTTTCTTATCCATATCCACAACTTTGAGAACTTGAAACCTATTACAGAGCCAAAGCATGGACATGGTAAGAAAGCAAATTCACAATTTACTTTTAGTTCACTAGAAAGAGCAAAACAGTGCTCTCTTCAAAATATGCTTCCAGAGACTTCTCTTTATAAACAGCAGTTTTGAAGACTGGCCACAAAATTTAATACTGTGTAATAACTTGGGACCTTGTATCCTTACATGAAATAAAATTACCTGTTTTAAGTGTATTTGTAGCCAGATTATGCTCAAAGGTTCTACTTGTTTGTTATAAGGGAAAACAATGTCACTTAGTTGGTTAATAAAGAATTAGACTAACTTTGTGTAGTGGGTTTACGTGGCAAGGTTTTGGTAGCAGGGGGCCATAGGGCTGGTTTCTGTGAGAAGGATGTAGAAGCTGCCCCATGTTTGGGAAGGGCCCCACTGCTGACCAGAGCCAAGCCAATAAGCAATGTTGTTTTGCGCCTCTGTGAGAGCATATTTAAGACAGGGAAAAAAAAACACTGCGCCACACAGCAGTTGGGAGAGTGAGAGGAGTGAGGAACAGCCTTGCAGGTGCCAAGGTCAGCAAAGAAGGAGGGGGAGAGGTGCTCCAGGTGCCGGAGCAGAAGTCCCCTGTGGCCTGTGGTGAGGACCATGGTGAAGCAGGACGTCCCCCTGCAGCCCATGGAGTACCCCAGTGGAGCAGGGTTCCACGCTGCAGCCTGTGGAGGAGACCACGGTGGAGCAGATGGCCCTGCACCGACGGAGGCTGCCGCCTGTGGAAGACCCCTGCCGGAGCAGATTCTGGGCCAGACCTGTAGCCCATGGAGAGGAGACCACGCAGGAGCAGGTGACCTGGCAGGAGCTGCTGCCTGTGGGGGAGCCAGGTTGGAGCAGTTTTCTCCTGAGGGATGGACCCCGTGGTATGGACCCATATCTGGAGCAGTTCTGGAAGAGCTGCTGCCTGTGGGAAGCCCACGCCGGAGCAGTTCAAGGACTGCATCCCGTGGGAGGGACCCCACAGCACAGGGGACGAGAGTGACCAAGAAGGAGTGGCAGAAGCGCTGTAGACCCCCATTCCCCTGTTCCCCTGTGCCACCTGGGGGGAGGAGGTGGAAGCAGGTGGAAGAGGGTGGATGGCGGGGGAAGGTGCTTTTGGTTTCTTTCCTTTGTTTCTCACTTCTCTAGCTTGTTAGTAATAAGCAATAAATCTTACTATCTCCCTATGCCGAGTCTGTTTTGCCCATTACAATAATTACTGCGTGATCTTCTTGTCCTTATCTCAACCTTTGAGCCCTTTTCATCGTATTTTCTCCCCATTCCTCTTTGAGGAGGGGGAGTAAGAGAGCAGCTGTGGTGGAGCTCGGCTGCCCACTCGAGCGGAACCACCACACTTTGAAACATCCTGCTTTACCATCATTAATTTTTTCATAGAGACACCTGGTACTTATCAGTGCTTTTAAACAACACCCTGGCACATCCCAGGATATTTTCAGAAAGGAGAAGCCTGGAAACTCTGTAGATCTTCAACAATATCCAGCATGCCTTTCCCTTCTGTTCCTAAATTTCTGCAGGAAATTGGTATCTCCCGGCAGAAGAATTCTGCCACTTACCATAAAATATCTACTGCCTGATTTTGTGTAAAAAGCTAAAATTGAAAGATTCCAAAGAAGAGTATTACATCTCTTCTGTATCACTTGCTTCCTCTTCTGACAATCCAAAAGATCCCTGCTTAGACAAAGTTTCAGCTCTCAGCCCAATCAGTGCTGAGACCAAATACTTCACGCCGTGAGAGGAAGCAAGAGACAGCATTTATTGTGGTTGTCATTCTCTCACTTCTGTAGATACTTTCACATCTCTTTTATCATTCAGCCTGTTATTCAAGAAAATAATTTGACCTTACCCAAACTCAGAATACACAAAATTCTTTATGGAGGACTGACTGTCAAATGCAGAATACTTGTATGTAATATGATTTTTAAAGAAAGGTAAAATTTTAACTACTTTTGTGAGCTTTCTTGGTGCAAATAAGTATAAATTAAGGAATCTTCAGACAGGCTCGACAAAGAGTAGTCAAAAGTGGCATCTGTTTTGCACCTCAGAATCTTTGCTGATAGGAACTGTAGAGATAGAAATGTATAGCCTGACTCACTGCTGAGGGGCAAACTAGAAAAAGCTCACCTGGACCATGGAAACTGCAGGCCCTTTTCAGTAACTGTGAAAGATTATGGGGTCAAGCAGCAAGAGGAAGAAAAGTAGATTTACCTTTGTCAAGGCATTAAAAAAAAAATCTCTCTTTCTCCTCAGAAGAAGAAAAGGCACACATAGCAAGAGCATTCAGATAGAGCCCACATATAAAAAACACAAGACAAAAATTCAGTTAAGTCCCTAGTCAAGGTAACATACTACTTATAAGCTCAGATCATCATTACTATTCCTGATGAAACTTTAGGTGAAAGTATGACATACACCCTTATTCACATGGATTTTTCATACTTGGGATTGTCATATTTGAGATATTCTATAGGTTCACTGGCTATATCAGGTTAGAAGGGACCTCAAAAGGTCTCTAGTTCGACCTTCTGCTCAAAGCAGGGTCGGCTATAAGATCAGACCAGGTTGGTCAGGGCTTTTATCCTGTCTTGTCTTGAAAACGTCCAAGGACAGAGACTGCACAACCTGTCTGGGAAACCTGTTCCACTGCCTGACTGTGCTCATGCTGAAAAGTTTATTCTTTTCACCCAGTCAGACATTCTTTCAGCTTATGCCCACTGACACTTGCATCACCAAAGAGCCTGGTTCCATTTTCGTGATGGCCTCCACACAGATACTGTAAGACTGCTGTAAGGTGCTCCTGAAGCCTTCTCGTCTCCAGACAGAAAAAGCCCCATCACTGAAGCATGTCTTCATAGGGCAAGTGCTCCTGCCCTCAGTCATCTTGGTGGTCCCCTGCTGAACTTACTCCAGTTTATCAAAGTCTTTCTTGTTTTGGGGACCCAAAGTTGGATATATTACTCTAGATGCAGTCTATAAGTGCTGAATTCATAGATGGGAATAATCATTTTCCTCTACCTACTGGCTATGTTCCTGTTAATATAACCCAGGACTTTCTTTGCTGCCAAGGCACACTGTTGGTTTATGCCTAGCTTGTTGGATGGATACCTGAGCATCCACCAGGATGTCCAAGACTTTCACAGAGCTGTTCCCCTGCCACTCTGTCCCAAGCCTGTATAGTTGCACAGGGTTCTCACTTCCCAGGCAGAAGACTTCTGAATTCCACAAGATTCCACCCCATCCCTGGAGGTGTTCGAGGCCAGGCTGGATGGGGCCTTGGCCAACCTGATCTTGTGGGTGGCACCCCTGCCTATGGCAAGGGGTTAGAACTATGATTGTTTAAGGTCCCTTCCAACCCAAGCCATTCTGTGATTCTGTTCCTGTTGATCCATTCCTTCAGCCTGCCCGTGTGTTTCTGAATGGCAGTCCTGTCCTCAATCACAGTTGGTCACCATCACCCAGTTTGGTGCCACCTGAAAGCTGAAGCAAGCATTCCATTGCCTTATCCAAGTCATTGGCAAGCATGTTTAAAAGGACACCTGTGGTCAGGTAGCTACTGTTCTCTGAGCCTCATCATCCCTGACCTCCATATAGTTTCAAAGAAGTCAAAGAATCACAGAATGGTTGAGGTTGGAAGGGGCCTCTGGAGGCCATCTGGTCCAATCCCCTGTTTAAACACAGCCACCTAGAGCAGGCTGCCCAGGACCATGTCCAGGTGGCTTCTCCAAGGAGAAGACTCCACAGCCTCTATGGGCAGCCTGTGCCAGTGCTCAGTCACCTGCACGGTAAAATCTTCACAAACCCATCCACACCTATAAAGGCTTTTAAAAACTGTGTAGATCAATGATTAAGGAAAGGTTTAACATTCACAAGCTTTGAAAGTCAATGCTTTTTTTTTTTTTTTTTTTTTTTTTTTTTTTAATTAAAATGCATCCTAACAGGAAACCAATCCAGAGGACAGAGAGTAGTAGTGGCACAGCATAATGATTTGGAACTAGAACACATGGTTGCTGCTGCATTTAAACATATCAGAGCCAGAAGCAATTTATCTGACAGTATAAATGATAAGGAAGTACAGCAGTGTTACCCTGAAGTGATCAAGCATGCACCAAACTCCAGTGTCACTCATATTTCACACAGCTCCATCCAGGAGCGACCACTCAGTAAGAGGTCTTACTGTACACCTATTCTATAAACAATTAACACCACTGAATAGGAAGCAGGCATTAAAAATGTTACTGTCAATGCTTCACCAGAACCTATAATGAAATAAAAATGCCATTGGCCAAATTGTTCCATTGAGTTCAGTGGAATTTGGATCTGATCATACTGTTTAAATATCACAAATACAGGGAGAATACCAAGTACTCTTCTCAAGGAAATTACTGTTTCAATCAGACAGAACACAGCACACTAAGAAAAAGATGGGATGCATATGTAATATGCATTATATATCCGAATATATATATATATATATATACACACACATATATATGTCATTGTATTTACCTGGTCAGTGATTCATAGGTTTTGTTCCCTTTTGCTTGACTTGAGCACTCACACTTGCTTCAAATGCAACTCTGGAAGATCTGTGCTATAATTTGGAGACAGCTCATGCCTCATCTTTTCCAGGCTTCCTTAAATACTTACAAGATGATAAGATTTAAATTATTGCCCAAAGAGATTTTACTGACCCAATGACAGAGTAATATGGGTCATCACAGAATAATTTAGGTATGAAATCTCCGTGGGAGGCTGTCCAGTCAAACATATGGCTTAAGGCACACTTAACATCAAAGCTAAATTAGATTGCTTAGAGCCTCGTGCAATCACATTTTCAAGTTCTCCGAGGACGGGTATTTCACCACCTGTCTGGGAAACTGTTCTAGTACATTAATGTAGTAACAATAGTAGAAAAATAATGCAAGTAATGGGAGGTGTCTGACAGCCACTGGGACATCGAGTATTTCCTCTCCATCCAGCAGCAAGGTATGTAGGACCCCACATCCATGGGTCTGCTTAGACAGAGGGCTCCCAAGAAGTGGGGGACATACAAGAACACAAGGGCTCTTACAAGAGTACAGGGCCCTGCAACCACAAGCAGCTCCTAGTCACACCAGAACCTAAGAGGACGCTGTAGATGTGGCCTACCGTACCCAGTCTGAAGCAACAGAGAAGTGTTAGTGATATCGAAGGACCAACGTAGTAAATTAGAAACTGGCTTACGTTAAAATTGCAGAAAACAAGAACAGGGTGGAGGAGAGCTGAAGGCTGTGGTCACCCCCAGGTTTACTTTGACTGTCCTGCGTAATACCGCACAATGTTGGAAAAATGGGTGAAATTACATTATTAGCTTGCCAGCAACATAAGAGAGCGTGTTGCTCTCAATAAGAGTACATTTAAATATGGTTCTGAACACAGGTTTAATGCCATTTATCAGGCTCTAATTTTCTGTTTTGGAGGAGAGTGATGATAGTAGCTGATAGTAGCTGACTGTCTCTTAATAATGAAGCACTTCTTACTTTGTAAGCAACTCTATGACACTGATGCCTGCTTAGCTTTTTCAGTGTTCTTCCTTTTTCTGCTCTTCCTTCACTCCATAACCAACTTCCTTTCGCTTCTTTTTGAATGATTCATGTCTTTCTAAAATTCATTGCAAACCTGACAAGATGGGCCCTTCTATGACCAGCTCACTGTAGCTATGTCCTACATTGTTTGCAATACGTCTAGTTAGATTGTCAACTCTGTGCAGGGCCTAGCAAAATGAGGATCAATACTTGGCTGACCCTTAACCGCGGCAATAAAACACATGATTAATTACAATGTCAGGACTTTTGTATTTTATTTAGTTGTTTATTTAATGGTCTAAGAGCACTAACAGAAACAAATTCATTGATGAAATCTGAAAAGTATAGAGGTTCCCATTACTCTGTTCTCTCCGTTCCACATGCTGTTTAAATCCACATTTACAAAGAGAAATAAACAGACATTCTGCCTCAAACTTTGCTGACTTTTTTTCACTGTATGAAAGATAAGCCACTGCTACTATACAGAGAGCTATAGTTTATTCAGCCTCCAATATCTGATATCCTTTACTTCCCAAAGTTACCTTTAGATCATTAAAGAATTTTATCAGCTAGAGTTAGACCTTTTGCACTCTGATACCCATCAAGAAGAGAAGGGAGCTTCCAGTGTCTGCACACTGATAAGAAAGTCCTGCAGAAAAAAATAAACAACCATCTTCTGTCTTATTTAACACTGTTTATTCTTTTTTTTTTTTTTTTAACTATAGTCTTTCTCAGAGAGTGATTAACTAAGATAATCTCTTTTTAGGCAAAATAAGATCGTTATGCTGTTCCAACATCTTCCCCTCCTGTATTTATCTGGTTATATTTTATTGTGCTTCTCATAAGTATTTGTAGGCATGAGTACCTTTGTTACATCTTAATCAGGGCACATTTAATGTAAGAACTACCCATAATTTCAAAATAGAGAAAATAAAATTCTTTCATATTTTTATATTTAAACAATTATATTTTTTTCTGTTTGAAAAGGTGGGGAGTGGACTGCAGGGGACTGATATCAGTTCCTATGAGGTAAAAGGATACAAAACTTGATAATTCTCTTTACTTCTATGAGCAGAGGGAACTCAAGTGAGCAGCTTTTGATTGAGGATGGACCTATGGATATCTCGGGTCTGAAACTGGGCACAGTCACTGCCACAGCAGGCAATTGCTATCACCAGACACAAATATACAATTTCTTGTGCAAGTGCCCCTATTAAAATCAGAACTGTATGCAATGTCCACTATATTCAAGATTGAATATATGTGGTAAAAGCAGTTACTTGAGAGTAACTGTGTTAGCTCCTTGTAATAATAATGCCAGAAAGGTTTTTGCATAGGGAAGGGAAAGAAGTAGCATTGACATATGTTTTTTACCCTCCATTGTTAAATGCACTTTTACTTATCTTCTTTATACCTTGATTTGTTTATGAGGAATTCATAAAAAGTCCAACAGTTCATAAATTGATGGAGAGCACTGTTTCGCATGAAAATTACCATGGCAGAGGGGTAATGTGGGCAGGGACTTAAGAAACGCATATATTTTATATGCACAGGGTGAGTGTGCATGGGGTGGAGGATGTAGAGGCAGGAGTCAGATCACCCCAATCATCATCTGCAGGAGATGCTTGTTTTTAGTGGCTGGCTTTACAGCAACTGAGATCTTCTGAAGTCAGCCTTTACTAATCAACTCACACCAAGCTCTGCAAATGCTTGGCACTACACTGTTTTGCTGTCCTTCCCTCTGCTTGGACAGGCTGACCTTGATGCAGTGAAAGAAGATGATGTTGACAAAAGAAAAACTATTCAGAGAACACTCACATTTGTACTCACCCTAATAGATTTATGCTCGATATTCTGGCTCACAGCTGAGGTGGCTGATTTTGACAGCACATCAAATTCAGAAAGGTCTCAGGCACTGAAAAGCCAGCACCTTCTTCCAGCAGGTTGTACTGATAATCTTGCAGTACATTTAGTATAAGGAAATCGGGACCTAAGCAGCATGGTGGTTTGGACAACTAACAAGTAGAAGACTGCTAAAGCTAAGGAATCAGAAGTTGAGTGTCTGAGAAAGGAAAGAAATTTTATCCAAACTGTTTAATTTTTTTTTTCCTGTAAGAATTGTCACCTATAGCAATATCAGCTTAACTCAATGATTTTAAACTTTCAATTGTCAAACAAGTATAAGAATACTTATACCAAATGAGGGTAAATAATATCTCACATTTTTTATTTGACTATGTATTAAGCAGTAAAAAGAATCCTTTAAATACAACAAATATTTAGAAGATTTGTCAGCAAGAAACAAGGAGAAAATGAGCTAGTTTTTAAGTGTTGTGCAGAAAATTCGAAGGCATAACCTCTTTATAGTCAGTCTTACATAACCAATTATTTGGTGTAATGCTCCTGCAATAAGTTTAAGCAGATTCTTTTTTAAAACATGAAGCAGTCAGGCCAGTCACTCTAGCTTGTCTGCTATTGTGGCCTAGAGGCAGGTACTTGCATTACCCTCCAGCTGTGTCTTTCCTAAGATTCTGGGCACACTCTGGCCTCCAGAAAGTTTGCTTGAAGGCAGGGCCCAAGTCCAGCACACCCAGCAGTCAATGTCTTATGCTACCAATATTTTATTTTTTAAGCATAAGGTAGAAGATTCCAGACAACAGTTCCAGCAGTTGGTCCAGAGATGGTAAGTATGACCACTGTACCCCTAACACAAATTCCTGGTATCTACAGGATAGATGATACAGGATGGTGAGTCAACCTATGCTGCACTTCTGTAAGGGCCAACTCTGCCCAGTCCTGCCAAGCGGAAAAGGCAAGTATAAAATGATATTGGCTAGACAGCAGGTATCATTGCCTGGGAAGGTTTCCCTTTCTTATATTGTCAACATAAGCCTTAAATTCAATGATAAATAAAGTGTGAAGGAGAGTCCTGGATATCAAGCCTGAGGAAAGGCAAGTTATAATGATTCCATATTAGCCGTTAAAAACCTTATTCAAGACACAAGATCCAGGATTTTGCAGCAGTGCACAGTGTTTCAGGCTTCATAAAGACACATACTCAAGGTTTTAATTAGCACTGTGACAGTTTCGAAACTGCTGTCAATCAATCTTAGGGAAAAAAAATTAAAAACCACACTTGTCAAGTTTGCATGCCCAGTGAGAGTTAAATTGAAATTAAAGTGAATTTTAAAAGATGGGAAATAATTAGGGCACCAAGAAAAAGAAGCCAGAGAAAAAGAAAACTGCAAGAGAAATATGTTACTAATTATGGTTTTTACTTTTTCTAATTAATCCTCACTCCAGTCCCAGCACACCTTTAATAAAATTAATGAATGATTATACAGGGAGTGTTCTACTGTTCAATATTTGGTTATGCAGATTGGCCACACCAAGTGCATACATAAAAGCTTGCCCACATGACCAAGAATGTGCCCATCGGAAATGCAGCAGAATGGTCTGCACTGTACAAATGGGATTCCCAAACTCCTATGTATGGTTTATTAGCATATTCACGCAGCTCAGTTTCAAGTGCAAAGGCAAAGTTGTGTATTCCCTAAAGCCTGCTCAAGAAGATTACAGAGGATGTTCGCATAGAACAAAAACGTATCAGCATCAAACACTTCCATTCTCCCATGCAAGAGCTGAAGTCTGTGAGGACTGGAAACATTAGCTCATGAAAGAGAATTGTGGGAAAAAAAAAAAAAAAAAAAAAAAGACCTAAAACAAGTATGAGGCAGGCAAATGAAACAGATGAAACAGTAAGGTAACAGAGAGTGCACAAAGAAAAAGCAACAAGGGAGGGAACCAGAGGAAAACCTGACATTGTGTTCTACAGCCAGGTGAAGGGAATGCACCAGAAGCCCTCATGGGAGAAGACAGGCAGGAATTTATTTCACTAAAGCCAAAATGGTCAAGCATTGTCATATCTCCTGAGGCTGCCACATTCAGAGATATACATACCTGGGAAGCAGGGAATGTGCACACATACACATAGAAACATGGACAAAACATACAAAATGTCCTGTATAAACATAGACAAGACACCCTTTATCTGCAAGGCTAGTACACAAATGCAGTGTCTTTTATACGTTTTCAAGCAACCAGCTGTTAAGGGTACATACCTGAAATGTCCCTATTGCTTTAAGGCAAAGATACTGATGTTATTGTCTGTGCAGAGCTTTATAAACAGAATGAAATTACGTACCAGTGAATAGTGTTATCTGTAACTGCTGCAGCTGCCCTAAAACATGGTTAATAATGTACATCTGACTCACTCTAAGCAAAAGTGGCATCCTTCTTGCAATGCTATGTGAACATGTACCTGAAGATTGGATGGCAAGTACAAGAGAAGCAAAATGCCACTCCCAGTCAGCTAGTGAAGGGGTTCAGTTCCCACCCATTAGACTACTTCAGAAGCCCTAGCTTTATCATTTATGTGAGCCTGTTCAAAAGTGATGGTGCATAACCCAAATGTCCTAAAAAAAAAAAAAAAAAAAAAAAAAGTCACTGACAAGGGCAAGCTTTATCTTACAAAATTTTATGTTATAGACTCAGAGAAGCTGTTCTTGCAGTGTCTCCATGCTTTCATGGAGTTCTACTTCTGGGGAAAAAAAAAAAAGAAAAAAAGAAAAAAAAAAGATGTACAGTACTCAGAGAAGTCTGTGTACTCTCCATGTCTTCTCACAGCCAAGCAGTCCAGTAGAAAGGTAATGTCTTTCCCAGCCTTTTCCATTTCTTCTCCTAGAAAATGCTAAGAGTTCAGGGTTGCTTAAATATGAAACAAAATGCTTCTCTATGGTATTGATATAAGTAAGTCAGACACAGTCTTGTTCGCACCCTTTATACTTAAAATCCTGTTGAGTACATGAAAATAAATCCAGGATGTCTCCATGGCTCACTATGTATCTTAATAATTCTGCAGCTTACCCATAAGATGAGTGGACAAGCCAAATTGCCTCCCACATCTTCTTTCATTCTTTTTTCTAAGCCTTTTTTTTTTTTTTTATCCTTACTTTCTCTCTTATTTCCCATGGTAGAGATGCTACATCTTCAAGGGAGATCCTCAACCAAACAGCCTCCTGCAATGCTTCCAGTAAAGCTGTATTTTATCTCACCTTTTAAACAATAAGGGTATTGTTGCTTTTAACATGCACCTAAGATATAAATAGCCAGTCTGAACTCCTTCTTGAGAACCATTTTGAAACAAGGTCACTGCATTAAAATTGTATTTTACAAAAATGATAATTTATTTCCCCAAAAGGCGAATGTTATTGTAATATTTCTTGGCAGGGTGGTTCCACCTCCTTCAGAATGACTGCTGTTAAACATTTTTTGCAAGGATATAATTAGATACATCACAACGTTATAGTCAGTTTAACAAACAGGTAATGCTAGAGCTACTAATACACCAACAGCTTTCCATGACCCCTATCTGCCTTTATGCGTGTACAGTTCTGCTGCTGACAAATATATACTTTACCTGAAAATATACCGTAAACTGAAATTATATTAACTGCTTAACTTAGCCCTGTGTGTTAAGGCTGGATTTGCTGCAACTTGCAATATACAAACTGTTAAAAACATGTTTTGAAAATGTAACCTTTAGTGTCTACCATTTTAAGAGATATGTCACTCAAAGCAAGTCCAGACAAATATTGTGACACTTGAGTTCTTCATTAGAACAAATACTGATCCACACAGTTTTTCTTTTGTGTGTAGAGAGTAAAGCATCAGATAGCTTCAGAAAGTCAATTAAAGGGAGAGACGGTGCATCTTAATCACAGGGCTTTTCCTATCTATTTTTTCCAGTAGTTACTTAAAACCGCTAACTTGAAATCACAGTCACACGCTGTCTTCAGAAGTTCACTCAATCAAAGGGCCAAGCTCTGAGTAATCAAAGATCTTAAATCACTGGAGCTCCCAACATCAGCCACAGGAGGATTAAAAATCCAGTAGCCAGAACTCAATTCTTCGATCTAGCAAGCACCAGCGCATTATGAGAAGTCCCTAAAGCCCTAGATCACAGCCCAGCCTTTGCCTACTGTGGAGCTAAGTGGAAACCGTCTTTAATTCCTTAGGAGATCCTATCTTGCCAGATGAAAATAGATATTGGCCTCTGTGTGTAGGATGATTAGAAGAATGGAAGAGGATTAAACAAGATGCAAGGGGAAAGGCTCAGAGTGGCTCATTTACATGGTATTACCGCTGACAGATAGGTGTTAACAGAACAGAGCAACCTAAAGGCAAAACTGTATCTGAATTAAAGCTGTATTTATTTACCGAACTTATAAAGGGATTAAGTCCTGTTTATTTTACCACATCCAGCACTGTTTTATCTATTAAGCACTTTGATGCTTACTCAATCATTCTGTGTCACGCATTGCACAGCTGTTTGGGGATGTGTTTATCTTCATTTAAAACAGAAGCTTTTAAATGTTTCAGACATAAAATATAGATGCTAATGGCAAGTTAAACATGCACGGCTGTCTGCTTGTCTCCCAAAATAGAGACATTTTTAAAACAGACAATGGGAAAAGTAAAAAGCACATTCATAAGTACTTCGTAGATTGCTGACAGGAAGAACCAAGTACAGGACAGCATGTGTCACACACACGTGTGAACACAAAGGCAGTGTCACTAACATAGAGTCATTGCATTTCTAGTTATTTGGAAAGCTTTCATTAGGCGGGGAAATAATTTAGCAAAAATTCCAGCCAACCCAACTGACCAGTCTTTATGGCTATTAATAAGATTTCTCAAAAGGCAGCTTGATGTTTCATAAAGGAGCTCCCTTTTTGCTCTGGCTGGAGCCCTGCAACAGCTGCTCCCAAGTAACCCAGCTCTTGGGAAACAACAGAAACTTTTCCCCCTCTGCCAGCAACACCACAAAATCAGCTATTTGTAAGGTCCAGTGCTACTTGACTTCTCTTATATCCTTTACCCACCTCATTCACCATCCCAAGCTTGCATATGACCTCTGACAGTCTTCCCATTTCCCTCCTTCATCCAACCTTTGAAGTGCCTTCAAAGGTTGTGTTGAACCAACCCAGCCCCTCCTTATTATCCCCTGGGAACTGAAGAGCTACCTGTGCCACTCAACTTGCCCTTCCCTGCCTGCACCCCAGCAGATGTTTTTTTGTTGTTGTTTTTTTTTTTTTTTCCCTCTCTCCTTCTCTTCCTGCTCACTGCAATAATATCCTCTCACAAAGGCAATGTTTGTGTCACAGCCCAAACTTAACCAACACGTTTTGCATGAAGTGCAGTAAGAATGGTGAGAAGAGAGAGGAGGGGATGAAGACCAAGGCATAGAAAATCTTTCAGTCTCATTTTTCTGTCCCATACAGAACTACCAGTGTTCTGTGCTATTACAGGTTTGCCTGCTTGTACTCCCTGCAAGAATATATTTACAAAGTCATTAGGAATCACTTGAATGCAGTCCCAGTCTTATTAATCCTGTCAGAGACATTGAGACTTTTGTCTTCTGATGCTCCACTTTCTGGTTTCAGCTAGGGCAGAACTGAAGTGGTAAGAGGCTGTGGGAATAGGCTTTTGTATGATTTGTTCTCTGCAGAGAAAAAAACAGCAGGTAGAAGAAAATGGAAAATAACTGCTGTCCTAAATAGTACAGAAAATAGTAACATGTTTCTACAGTCTGAGCACTCAGCTCCCTACAAACCCACAGCTAATATTACTTGTCGTTGTACCCTAGACACATTATGAGAGGCCCACTCCAGATGAAATAGAGGCAAAACTAGCTGCTTGGTAGGAACAGCTTTCATGTACTCCTTGGAAAGGCTGTGCTTTTTCTGTTAATAAAGTATTTCACTCCTTTTTTGCAGACTTATTACTCATAAGAAGCTAGCCATGCTGGCAAGTAGAAGTTTGTGCAAACACAGATGAAGCCAACTCCTATGTCCCAGAAATATTATCATCAAATGGGCAAGAAAACATGCACACATACTCCCTGACACAAACAAACAACAAATATGCACAGAAGACATAAGTAATAAATTTATTCCTGCCTTCAAAAAGCAGCTGGGAACGTTCATGTCACATTGGGCAAGTTGCCTCTTCTTTATATAAGGGTCTAGCAGCACACCTGTAGCCAGGTTCATATCTCCATGGTATGAATTAGGTCCTTCTTCCAGTCACCTGAACTCTCTTGACTTCCTTCTCGACCATCCCAAACACTTTCTGCAATAATGTTCTCGACCTCGCCTGCAACTGACGCATGACCTACTTACACTTGATTTTGAAAGATAGTGTGACCCCGTCATTGTTGAAGATTTTTTCTCAGTAGTGCAGTTCCTTGTATTCTCCTACAAGATCAGACTCCGCCATTAATACTTTAGATGTGAATACTGGCCCTGTTACGTCAGGTACACTATTATGCACAAAGGAAACAAGATTGAAGTAAACAAGATTTCCAGGCATTAAATAATAATAAAAGAACCCAGAGACTTTAACTAGCCTTTTTATAGAGCTTCAATGCCTCTTAAAATAAATAGGTCAGTGTTGATAGAAAGACTGGGCTCTGATTTATCTTTCTATATTTTCAGAACACTTTCCGGCATGCAAGCAGAATACGAAGAAAAACCACAGGCCTATCTGTTCATGCTTCTCTAGCCTTAGTATTGATATTAATGCCAACAAAATTAGTAATTTGACAATTAGTTTTCCACTTACCTGAAAAGACATGAAAGGCAGAGAGAAAGTAGTTTAACTAGATTATAATGTGGCTGTGACAAGTCAGGTTCCTGTCATGTTATAGCCTTCCAACTTTAACATTTTCATGTCTGCTTGGCAGGTTATTAAAATAAATGAGGGTGTGTTGGACTGCTGTTGCACTTTTCTCTAATGGGAGTTCAGGAATTTGCAAGCCGCTACCGTAAATTGACCGATCGTGAAGTCTGAAAGAAGTTGGCTAAAGTGGACAATTAGGAGCATTTCTCCACAGCTGAGTGAAATATTCCTTGTTATTTTAATAATTCAGGCACAGGCTAATTTTCGGAGGCTGAGTTTGTCAAGATAATGTGCCTTGTGCTTGTCTGCTTGTCATTTTTAACTCAATCCCGCATGTTACAGGTGCAGTCTAGCTTACAAAACAGGCAAATCACTCACAGTGGTATTTGCATATGGAATATAGATATATTGTACTAAAGAAAAACAGTCCAAGAAGTCAACAGATAGCTGTGATTGGAATGCACATGACGGTAAAAACTTTTGATGCTACATAGCTGTTGTATCCCTCTTTATGCTGGTATAATTAAAGGCATTATTTGGCAGTATGAATACACAAATGTGTATAATGTGAACCATCATGCAGATTTCTTCAGTAAAGAGAGATGGTACGGCCACGGGATTCCCATGTGGCATGCAGATGTCCTGGGCAGACTCAGTTACTTTTTTCAACTTAAAACATCTTGATGTCAAACAGTGTGGAACATGCAGGACTCAACTGAGAGGGTGAAGTCTTCTTTATAAAAGATGAAGTGGGTTCTGCAGGCATTATTAAACCCAGCTTCTGAATGCAAAGACTGCACTATTGAGACGGGGTTTTGAAACCTTCCATTCTCTTTTCTTCTCTATGTCACTTACCAGTTGCTGCCTCTCTGAGAGGCAGTGGGAATGGCCTTCTCACCATGCATTTCTCTCTCATTTTCTCAGACTGGATTTCTAGCCTAACCCGAGCACATACAGAGGTGAAAGAGAAACTCTTTAACCTTCTGCAAGCTTCCCCAGAAGATTTAAGACTTAGGGATGAGCCAGAAAAATTATTTCCAAGACAAGACAATTGCAAAGTTGCAGCAGATGAAGCATTTCTAGGACACAGCATCTTGAAGGTCAGCTCAGACCTCTAAATTACTGTAATCTTCACACAGCAGCACCCTCGGGGAAGGCATTATGTACCTTCCCTGACATGCCTTGCTTAGCTCCATAACCCCAGCACACATTATGACAACCATCAGGGATGGACATACAGGGAAGAAACACTGTACTAATGAGATTGTAGTTAGGTGTTTACACAGAGGGCAAAGGTTCTAAATTACTGGTGAAAGCTGGACAATAGCTAACTCCTACTTTTCTCCACCATGATACATCCATATAGATATACACATACAAATGTATGTATGTATGTATATATGTATCTGCTTTTATATGTATGTATATGTCTGAATATATATTTGTTTATATAAACATATTCTTAAGGTGTAGGCAGACTCAATTCATTACTGGCATTTTATCAGCTCATATAGGTAAACAAATTTCTCCCTCGAGGCTGTGCAAAAGAGCTCTTTGCTAGAAGATAAAGCCACACACCATGTTGAACTCCCCTGTCAGAAGGGTCATGATGCCACCTGATCTCTAGTGTTGCCATCACCCCTGCATATTCAAGTAGCAATGGAGCAACGCCACCATCTCCCAGCATGAAACAAAACTGAAGGCAATTTTATTAAGTGGGTTGAGAGATGGTGGATACGGATCCCCAACGGCAACAAAAAAGAGCCCATTAAAATCTGCAGGACCATGAAAGGTCTCGTGGAGAGAGAGTGTACTTATGCTTAACAGTGATGTGGATTGAATGCTTAAAAGAATGCACTGTGAGAGCTCCTGTTCTCAGGCCATTCCTAGAGATATTCTAAAACACCGAGAACAACCTGAATCCCGATATTTGCATGCAAGCCAGGCTATCCATAAGTGAACATGAGCATTTATCATATATTATTCATTTCCAATTCCATTTTGAAAGTTTCAGTCATTCAGTCAGGAGGCAAACTCAGTCCTAGGCAGCCGAGGTGGTCACTCACTCAGCATGAAGAATGAACAGCACAGAGTGAACAGCTGAAGCAGCAAACAGTTCAACAAATCACTCGCAAAGACTATTCTTATAAAATTGCCAGTTTAAGAAAGCACATCTGTAAACAATCAACTTGCACTCACAACAATTTGCAAACAGAATTCATGGAATGAATTACATGTTAGAAATTAGTCTGAATGGCTCTGGTCTTTATACTTGAGAAACAAACGTCTTTATGTCAGAGCTAAGACACTGCCAAATAATGAAATAGTGGAGAGGAGAATTTGTGGCATATGCACTCTTCCCCTTTCCAATAATTTAACTTAGAAGCTTCAGAAAGGCTGTCATCGTTGCTGGATCTGGACTTGAGGGAGAAAAAGCTCAACATATGATCCATAAGACCATTCTTGAGGAACGTGCTATCTCTGCAAGGGAAACAATGAGCAGTTAAGGTAGCCGGGCCAAACGCTCTGGTCAAGTAGGGCACGAAGTACTCTAAGATCAACACTGGGTCAGATCAACACAAATGTCTGACCTCCAGCTTGAGAGGTGCCTTCAACAAGGAATAAACCAAAGCCAAAAAATCCACAATATAATGGACAATGAGATGGCAAGAAAAATGTCTACTATCTCATACCTACAAGTACCATCCTATGCTATATCTAGTTTAAAAAATTTAAACATTTCCCAGGAAAGGCAACAAAATGCACAGAAAACAAACAAACAAACAAACAAAAAATGTAAGCTGGACACTTCACTCTTCCCACAAAGGAACAATATCTCAACATGTTACTGATGCCTATTTACTCATTTTTCCCCTAATCTGTAGCAGATTTCAGCAGGAAGCTACCCTCTGTTTTCTCCCCAACCCTTTGGCTCTCTCAGAAATGGGTAGAAGGCAATGGCTTTCCTGTTTATGTGTCTAACTTATACTGATGTAAATATGATACACTGTGCTGCTTTATATAATGCAGGACCAAGTAGCATGACATCACTTCTGATAGCACTGACTGCATGCCGTTTCAGGACCAAGTAAATATATAGGCAATTACCTCTGAGAATGATTGAAAGATCTTGTCTGCTTGTGGCTCAAAAGCCACACAAAACCTATAAAAAAATACACTCTTAAAGGCAGGCACTCAGATCCAACATGTGTCAACAATACAAATTAAACATGCTGCATATGGAATTTAAAATGTCAAGAACATTACACCTGACGTTTTAAAGTTGTAACAACAGAAAATGTGGTGCACATGTGGTCCTCAGAATACATTTTAGTGGCCAAGTGAAGTGCTATCATCAGCAAAGACTTGACACCAAAACTTAACCATAAATAACCCTGCAGTATTTAGAGGTTAAAGAACAGATCACGTTCACAAATGTTAGTATTTGCTTAATTGTTTATGTGCCTACCACTGAGCAAATCTGTGCTCACACCTTGTCTCTTCAGCACTTAACATTTAAAGATGTGCAGCCATTACTTTACAGAATGAAAGCACACTGGTGTGTGTGAGTGCAGATAGTCCTGGTATGGACACGCAGATGTAATATTTCAATGTAGATGCAGTAAAGGGCTTTTTATAAAATTAAAATTAACTTAAAATTAACTTAATCTTAAAAATACTTTAAAATATCTGCATGTAGAACTGATTTTGAGGCAGTATAGGTAAACTCTTATGCACTATACTCTCAGCCTGTTTAATATCTGCAGTTCTCTTTTGCATTAGCATATAATTGTTAATGTCTACATTTTATCACAAAGATGTAGATGCAGAATCCTCAATTTTCCCGTAGAACAACAGAGCAACTACATTTCTATTGTCATATTCCCTCTTTTTTTTTTTTTTAAACAGCACAATTACTGAATAATTCTATTGTATGAGTCATTTATGCAGCTTCACCTGAGATGTAATAAAAAGAGACTGAAACTGGCTGAAAGCCTCTCCTGAATGGAAGAGGATAAAACACTTCTTTTTAACAGAAAAACTGTAGTTCCTTCACAGATTCACTTATGACTGTACACAGAGACATACATAAGTCCAAGCACACTTAATTCTGTGCTGTTACACATAATGAAGTCTGAAGTATTTCAGAGAGAATAAGCATCTGACATTTGCAGACAGCTTTTAATATAAACTGCATAGTATGACTTACCTTGTATGTTTGTAACGCAAATGTTAAGCATAATTAACAGATGGATTAAAGTAGCTACGTTCTTTCTAAACCCCCCATGTAACTCCAACTTGCCAAGATACAAATATGGACAAAAAAAAAAAAAAAAGCATGACAAAAGTTTAATGACTTTTCTAAGTTATTAGCTATTATTAAAATAATAATATCAGACAATATCAGTGTATAATCATCAAATATATATGGTACTTGAAGCAGCTTCATGAAAAAAGGTAACAGCCCTCAGTGTTTGGGATTTTATCTACTTCAGTCCATTCACTGTAAAAATGGTTGTCTAGCACCTAATATGAAAGTGTAGAAATATGCTGAAATATGTTTTCATACATTTCACACACGCCCTCAAGGAGACTGCAGCTTGGTTCAAAGTTGTCAATCCACTGTCTGAACATGGCAAACATGTTTGGTTGTGTCATGATGTATATGTATCATGATATATGTGGATGACAGCATGCAGTTGCATTGCTGTACAATTATCTAACTACACAAGATATACATAAAACTGCATATAAACATTAAGAAGAACCCTCTTACAAATAACTCTTCTCTTACTGTCTTCTCCCCTTCAGGAAGCTCTTACAGAGAAACCTGCCCTTTACAGGAAAATTACGGTGATTAGTTCCAATAACTTGGACAGCTAAATAAATATTTACAGTTTGAGACCATACAGTAAAAACTCATTTGCATGGACCTAGGTGACCTCATATGGATTATCAATTTTTGCAATTAGTGTGTAAATAAATAAACAGGATTAAAAAAGTCAAGGATACTGAATCACACAGTGTACTTTGTTCATTTATTTTGACAAGCAAGGTTTTGTTTTAATTGTGAATAATAATGCTACCATCATCTTTTAGTTAAAGTATTATGGTATATTTGATAAAAAGGACATACTATGAAAATATATCTGCAAGGTTACAACTCTCTGCAAGGGAGATAAGTTGAAAAGCAAATATGATCCAACCATGTCTATATTTTCAAAGGAGTATTAACTTTTTTTTTCATTTTAACACAAAAATTCATTATATGTTTTAGTTTCAATAAACCACAAAATGTGTTTCCAGTTCTCAGTTGCTGAGGCCTTATTATTATTATTATTATTATTTTTATTTCATGCTTCCACATACTTTTTCCTTACTTTACTCTTTTTCTGGTGTTTTCAAGGTTACCAGATTAGTTGTGTAATCTCAGGCAAAGTAGATTCTCCATACCTTGGCTTAGCCACATACGAAAACTATGTAAAATGCTGATTCTGCAGAATTAGTATGATTAATCAATGTTCATAGAAGCACATAGCTTCAGAATGATAGCAGGATGTATGTAGGAAGTCTCAACACTTACTCAGTTTCCTAAGTTTGAAGCCTCAACAGAGTAGTAAAAAACAGGTTAATTCCACTTTAAATGTTAAAACTATTAATGAGTCATGGTTTTCACATTTTAGAGACAGAACGTGCCATTATTTCTCCAAATTAGAGCTGCCATTTTGGTAATGCACCCCAGAATACACTGGAAGTGTATTAAGGTATAAATGCCATGCTCCTGAGACAGAAGGACTGCCAGAGATTTTCAGCAAGTTCTATTTTATGGTTCTCCGGTGTGTAAAAATGTTAATGCTTAAGAACAGGACTTTCCATATGTCATCAAACTGTCTTTAATGTCTCCCTGCTCTGAGCTGTATTCCCTATGACCAATTCTGCTATCAGACTGCTAGAGCAGCAGCCACTTAAATAACTGTTGAAGATTAATTATTGTCATTATTTCACGGGAGTTCCCAGCACGTATAAAATGGTAGATAAACTTTATGGCAAGGCAGGGACTGTGCTGCCTTCCACACCCTCACCTTCCTCCTCCCTCCCCACCAAATCCACATGATGTGGAAAAATATTCAGAACTGTTCCTAGTTCATCACCTGTGAAAGTCAATGGACGATAGATCGGGCTGTAGTCTTGCTACTAGAGGTCATGCTTATAAGGGCTGGAGCACTGTACTGCTGCTTAGATATGATAGCAATTGTAGTGCAAATGCTTACTAAGTAAAACAGCATGTTTTACTCATCATTAGCATTGTTTTTATCTGTTAAAATATCTCTTTAAATAGATTTGTTGGTTAATAGCATTTTATATTAATGTCTTGTGTTGATCATTAAAGAACAGATTGGAAACTGAAGTAGCTGTGCCTAATTAAGTAACTATTACTACTCCAGTAATGGGACATGCGAAGCATTTTATCTGCTTTCTTAGCAGATTGTTAATTTAAATGGCTGGCACAGTGATAAACCAGTTAGAGTTAATCAGCTGAACAAAACTGTGCAAAGACGATGTAAGGATCATTTTAATGCTAACTTGGAAGGATACTGCTGCTGTAAAATATAATAATTAATAATTAATAGAGTTGATGAGAAACTAATTTCTGAAAAACTGGACATAATTCTAAAGTTACTCATGGGTAAAAGTCCCTGAATTTCTTCAGCATAATGGCCCGAAAAAGTCTCATGTTCTAATGAAAAAAACATACTTCTAGCAAGGGAAGCCAGTATTTCTCTGCCTCTATACCCACACTGAAAGCACCTGCAAGGGCCATGTACAAGGCTGCAGCCCTGAAGGACTATGTTTTCAACAGTAAAAAACACAAAAATGTACTTTGTGTGCTTTCAAAATCTCAATTAAAGTCTTCTTACCAGGTACCCAAGGTTTCAGTTGCCTATGGACCCTTAGTAAGAAACTGTGCTTTCAAATTATCAATGCTTAATTAGGTTGTTTGGTGGTGGTTTTTTTTGGTGGTCATGGCAGTGTTCGTTTTTGTTGTTGTTTACTTTGTGTGTACAGGATTTCAACTAATTTACTCAAATATTAAGAGAAATGTTGGGGTAGGATTTTCTGGGTGTGTGGGGTCAGGGTTGTTCCATAGAAATACAAAGTGAATACAGCTTAAAGGATGAGGACCTTGGCCCCACTGTTTTATTAATATTGACTTATTTGGGGTGTCACACCAGCTCCATGATTTGAAAAACTATGGACTTTCTACTGTTCAGATAAGGAAGGGCAGTGGAAAGAAGACTCTTTTGTCTCAATAGTAACATTTGATTTTGTGAACTGAGGAGATGTCACTAAGCATTCAGGGGGTCGGATGCTCACTGTGATACACTCTTTGGGAACCTGTGCGTATATGCCCAACACAAGTTATCAACTCAATGATCCTGCAGCTATTAGAGATGTCTCCAAATAGCACTTCTACACCAGAATGTAGAGGAATCAAGTGGAAAAATATCTATTTCAACAAGCAACCCACTTCAGGCTGCACAACTCTTCTTGAGGCCTATTCACCTTGTGACCACTGTAGCTATGTCTTGTCCACAAATGTTGAACCTCAGTCAATGGAAAAATAATAACAAGAAATTCGGTCCCAAATTCTTGCCTCAAATTTGTCCAGTTTTAGACAGTAAATCTCACAAAGTTAGTGTATTGTAATCTGATTACTCAGACCTGTAGAGCACAAAGGATTACAACTGTAAACATGGTTTCCAGGTTAACAGACGAGGAACTCCAAGGGGAAAAAACATTACACAAACACTGAAATCAGTAGGACTAAACAGCAGTAATAGTCTGCTGAATTTTAATCGAGTTTAATAATGGTCTGGATTTTAGGAATAAATAAAATCGCCATGTCTGAACCACTTTCCCTTGAACTCCACGGAGATGTGCTGGAGTTACTCTGCAGGGCATCCCACTTCAAATCATCAACATACTTGGGACAGACAGTTAAAATTACCATAGGATTAAATCTGTAATGCTAGAGTTAATTTATACAAAACAGACCGTGACTCACATATTAGCAGTTTTTATGTTCCGTAGATCTATACTGCAGAAAAGGATGAAAATATCTTTAATGAAATTATGACAATGACAAATATTCCATCTTTCCAGAATCTATAGGCAACAATGAAATAGAAGATTCTTTAGTATTGTATGTTTCATAAATTTCTGCTTAAAGAAATGCAGAAAGGAAGAAAGGCAGCTTATGTTTTTGCATAAATCTGCAAAGTGGAAGAAGCAGCACCTATGTTAAGGAACAGACAAATTAAATATATTTTTATATAGGTTTTTAAAGGATGACATATCAAAGACATTTGCAGGTATATGCATTGGGTCACTCAACCTGATAGAATGAGGACTGCAACATTTAAAATGCCTTCTCCAGAGTCTTTTCAAGGTCAGAAAAATGTTTAAAATAAACTAGGAAATAGGAAAAATAGAGGAGCAGGTAAGCTAAATGTACTTATCTGCCTTGTCAGCCTTCTTTGAGCTAGCAAGCAGAACAGCCATGAACCAGCACATCCTCAGAATGCCACAGAGATGCAGATGTCTTTGAAATGTCTTCTTCTTAAACATCTGTCTGGGCAAACACATCAGGAGGGTTTCTTGTCTCACCAGCCCTTTGCCGGTCTGACATTGATGTAAAAATTGCCATTTCCATGAAAATGCCAGCCCTTATTCAGAAATGTATCCAAAGTCCCTGTGAGCACAGAGAGCTCCATATTCATTATATACATATTGCTTGTGTCATGTAACTGGGCTACTTTTTGGCTTTAAGTTGATATGCCTTTTTTTTTTTTTTTTTTTTACAGTATGTATGCTGACATACAGTAAATGTATGACTGTATTATTCCTCTTTCCCAGCTGGAAACCACACTTCATTTGGAATATTTTTTTTAAGATTATCAGCAAGAAAGCCAAATGCTGGGTGAATCATTATTAAACACAGTAGGCATGACTTTTCCTATGAGTCCTATGGCAGCTTTATTTTCATTCAGGGATCACTAAAATATCTTCATGTAACATTTCATAAGATTTTTTTAAATCATTGTCCTTGACCTCTTAACAAAATAATAATCCTTTTATTCTTCTAATCTGCATAATTTCACAGCACTACTGATCCACAAAGTTCCATCCCCAACAGGATAAGTCAGCTGCTGCAGAACAGAGATGCCAGACAGAGATCAGTGAGAGACTGCACATTCCCCTGACCCTCCAGCTTACTGTACAGGGATACAGACATGGAGAATCAGATGGACCCAAACACGGCAAGAGATGAAAAGAACAATGAGAAGGGATTCTATAGATACACTGGCCAGAAAAGAAAGGCCAAGGAGAGTGTACTCCCTCTGATAGACAAGGAGGGAGAATTGGTAATGACAGACATGGAGAAGGCTGAGGCATTCAGCTACTTCTTTGCCTTGGTCTTCACTGGCAGTCAGGCTTCCCATGTCTCTTGTGCTCCTGAACCTCTAGGTAGGGGCTGGAGGAGCAAAGTCCCACCCATTGAAAGTGAAAAGCAGATTTGAGACCACCTGATAAATCTAAACAGGTACAAGTCTGTGGGGCCTGATGACATGCATCCCAGGGTCCCGAGGAAACTGGCTGATGAAGTTGCTAAGTTTCTCTCCGTCATAGCAGAAAACTCCTGGCAGTCAGGTGAAGGCCCTGGTGACTGGAAAAAGGTAAATATCGCTCCCTTTTTTAAAAGGGATAGAAAGGAGGACCCAGGGAACTACAGACTGGTTAGCCTCACCTCTGTGCCTGGCAAGATCATGGAACAGATCCTCCTGGAAGCAATGTCAAGGTATGTGCAAAACAGGGAAGTGATCTGAGACAGGCAGCATGGCTTCACCAAGGGTAAATCGTGCATGACCAATCGGGTGGCTTTCTATGATTTAGTGACTGCATCAATAGACCAGGGAAGATGGACCGATGTCATCTACCTGAACCTCTGTAAGGCCTTCGACACACGTGGGACTGAGTGAACCCTTAGCAAATTTGCAGATGACACTAGGCTTAGTGGTGCAGTCAATACAACGGAAGGCAGGGATGTCATCCAAAGGGACCTGCACAAACTTCAGAAGTTGGCACATATGAACCCCATGAGGTTCAACAAGTCTAAGTGCAAGGTGCTGCACCTGGGTGGGGGCAATCCCAGACATGAGTACAGATTGGAAGAACTCATTATGAGCAGCCCTGCAGAGGACTTGGGGGTTCTGGTGGATGAAAAGCTTGACATGAGCCAGCTGAAGTGCCAAAAACCGACATGCCAGAGAAGATTCTTACTGAATAATGCCTGACACTGCATGGGATAGGTCACTCTAAATAAAATGAAGTGTTTACTTCACAAAATAAAGTGAATAATTTTAATCTGTAAATTTAAAACTCCTCTGGTCCTGCATTAATGTTTCTTTTCCACTTATTCCACAAGCTACAGAAGGAACACAAGAATCTGATGTTTTGACCCCACCGGTCTTATTCAACCCATACAAAAATGTAGCTATTCTTGATGTTGAAATATTTTCTGGCACCACTGCCTTCTCGCTGTCAAGCACCAAATGTTGCCCCATGAAGTACCTGACAGCACAAAATGCTGCTCATCCAGACATGAAAACCATACATGAAGGCAGCCTTCAAACAAGTGCTGAGCACTCCAAATCTTCTTTCAGATCCAGCTGCTATAAACATCTGTCTATAAGTACCAAGCTAAAGTTTATTTGTGCTTTGTCAGCAAGCAGACTTTGTTCCAGACTTCCTCAATGCCTGTATTATTAGTCCATGCATGCTGAATTATTAGAGGATAAGCAGGAAGCAAAGCTACTCTGGTTGCTTACAGCAGGGAAGATAGGGAGAAGCTGAAGAAAATCAGAACATTCAACAGCTGTACATATAGATGGTTTCTACTCTAAAAAAAGTCAAAACAAAAGGATGAGGAAATATTAATTCCCCCCTCCAGGAATCTCCTCTTCAATTTTCCTAATGGAAGCATGGTCTACCTCTTCATAATAACATCACTCATTCCCAGAACTTAAATAAAATTAATTCTTATCAAATATCAAACCTGCAAACAGAAAAACATGAGAAGTATAAATGACACGTATTCAAGTCTATACAGACTGGCAGAAGTCTTTCTGCAATCAAGCCTTATTCAAGGAATTTAGCAACATTCTGCACTTCCACAGAGAGAGCATCTCAACTGGAGAGCAGCCGCACAGAAAGGGACCTGGGGATTCTGGTCAATATCAAGTTGAACACTAGCCAGCAGTGTGCCCTGGCAGCCCAAAGGGCCAGGTTTAGTCCTGGGGTGCATCAGGCACAGCACCACAGCTGGTCATGGGAAGGGATTGTCCTGCTCTGCTCTGTGCTGGTGCGGCCTCACCTGATGGAGTTCAAGAAGTGTTTGGACAAGGCTCTCAGACACATGGTCTGATTTTAGAGTGGTCCTGTGTGAAGCCAGGAGTTGGACTCAGTGATCCTTGTGTGTCCCTTCCAACTCAGGATATTCTGTGATCCTTCCTTGCTGCCTCAGCTTCAGTATGGCCAATGTCCCTCCTCTACCACAGGAGCTGGTCTAGCATCAGTACCTTACATGTGCCACCTCACAGGCAAGACACCTGCTTCCCTAGTGAATAATTTGTACCCTACAACATTTAGAAAACTATCAGGGTGATCTTTAAACTATTCATTTTTGATAACTTGGAAAGATTGATGGAGTAGGAAAAGGGAAACAGACTACCTAAAAGCAAGGAAAATAAAGGAAATTAGAGAAAATGCTAAGGAGAACAATGGTGACAGGTTTAGGCAACATGGTCTGTGATGACAAGTAGAAGGAACTGTGTTTGCTCAGCCTTGGCAAAAACACTGAGGAGAATCTCCAAAAATAGTTTAAGATTTGTAGGAAAACATGAGATGATCAATATTCTCTCATATTCAGTGTGAGGGACACAAAAAATAACCAGCTTCAATGATAGCAGAAGACACTTTAGGAGAGCTCTCAGGCAAACCTTTAAGAACTGTTTCAGTCTGGATGAGGTTGCCTGGGGGGCTACAGAATGTCTCAAACATTTTGAAGAAAATATTACACAGTGAGGGATGGACCAGGCGTATTTATCTTATCGTGATGAACAGAAAAGAACTAGCTGGCCTTTTGAAGTCATTCCCAAGCCCACACTGCTATGAAAATTACCTGCTTTGTAAAGAACTTAAGGAATGCTCTCAGAACCCTGAGTATAGACTGCAAGGTGGGGCAAAGGTTTTCCTCAGCACAGAGGCCAGGCTCCATGGTGCTTGGCTCAGGTTTCAAGAAGGTCCAAGGCAAACAACAGGGAGCAGCAAGGGCTGGTTGCTCCATGAAGGAAGGGGAGCAGGGAACTGAAATACAACTGTCAATCAAAAGGGGAACAAACCCCAACAAGACCTCTCACAGCCCTTTCGTACACTTCTTTCACAGCAGTTGGTCTCAAGACCAGGCAGACGCTCCATTGGCTAGAGGGAAGGGGGTACACTCAGAGACCTGACAAAAACTTAAAAAATGACATAGAACCCAGTGCTGTATTCATTTACCTTTCCTTATTAGGTACCTCCTAATATTTTTGTGTTGTTTATATGTATTATCTCCAAATTTCTACTCTGGTGTCACTTAACATTTTAGTTGCCTCTTCAGGGGTGCAAATACAGTTCAAAGGTAAAACAACTGATCCACCTCAATAATACAAAATCCTGGCACACATATGGATAATACTAATATACTGAAAACTTGTCCGCTTGGAATGAATACACCAAATGGGTAAAAAATTATAGCAAAGGAGTATGAATGTTTGGATTGCTGACAGTAATTGGAATGATTTAAAATTTTAACAATATTTTAGTCAGGTTTTATTAAATAGCTCAATTTCAAATATACTCTGTAATTGCAGTATCTTTATAAAAATGGAGAGATGAGGATTGCAGGTATTCTTACTGACATAATGAATAGAAGTGGTTGAGATTATGCTGTCTGTTGAGTAAAAATCATAATGTAAATATGATTAAAAAAAATTACTGATAGTAGAAATGTACTATCTTTTTCCTGTTTTTTTAAAGAAAAAAAAACTTCATTTATTTCAAGGCTACCCATTACAGGAGCAGCACACCTAGCTTCTATCCAAAGATCAGCTATAACCCTTTATAGCAGATTTTCACCTGACCTTCTAATCTAAAGCTTGTGCTTGCTACTTTACAGTCAGCTTTTCTGCAAGCCAACTTGTCAAACACATGGGTCACATTTTCCAAATGCCAGTGATAATCTAAAGTACGATCACCCAGGATGCCTTATCTTTGGGAAAGCAAGAGGTGGGGTCATTCTCTTCTGTTAAGAAAACAGAAATAAGTGTTCGACATGACAAGCCTCAGATCTCTGAGACTTGGCTTGCCATGCAAAGTTTCACTTATCAGAACCCACAACTCCCCATCAGCTTGGATTCCACACACTCTTTTTGAAGAAGAAATCTACTTGCCAGTTTGAACTGCCTCTGGGCTTCCCAAGGAACCTCCTCTAGAAGAAGGAGCTCTTCTCTAGTTCTGTCACGTTTCTGCAGCAAAATACTTTGCCAAAGTCTCAACAGAAGGGTCTATGCTAGGCTGATGGTAGGACTCGTGAGAAAAACAAATAGCAACCACAGTACCAAGTGTTGTGTTAGCTATGAAGGAAGCTCCAATGCTGCAGAAACCAAGGGCCAACGATCCATAACAGGTTCGTATTTTCAAGATGGCATAATCCTTTTCACCTTTATATGTGTGAAAAGTTCTCCACAGTGTTTAGTTCACATGCTGGAAATTTAATGTATTATCTGTTAGATAATATTGTGATTTTTAGAGCTTATCTAGGCATGAGATAGACAAGATGCTGCTTCTGTGTTTATATTCTTTCTGTCCAACACTCATCTTTACCTAAACTAGCACATACTTGAGGAATTATCCTGCCTATAATAACTGCTATCAAATCTTTCAATGCATAAATGTATATATGAAACTGATTCCTTTTAATATACTACCACAGAATATATAATTTAATGAATTAATTCAGGTTAATTGATGCTTAAGGTGTCAGAACTTGGTAAATTACACTGACTTGGAATATTGTAAGAATGTGTCAAAAATTTAACCTAGAGTTTGGTGATAGATTATGAGGCATTGTGTTTATCATTCACTTTAAGATTTTTTCCCCTTCTTGTTTACCAGAGCTCTGAATGATGTTGGATACTTTGGCATATTTCTATTACAAGGCCCTTGCATTATTAACCACATCTCAAGAGCAATAAGTGACAAAAAAAAAAAAAAAAGGCTTAGAGTTGTCTTTCAGCTCTTGGATTTTCTTATTACAGGTTTGTGGGGCATCAACATTTGGAAATCGAAAAAGTAAATTGAACAAATGTCCTGCTAAAGATGTCCTGCTAAAGGACAAATAGAGAACTTTCCTTTTGGATATGAAATGTGATCGCATTTGATATTATATATTAAGTAATTCTTATCCTTTTCTTAATCACATGCTTTTCTAAACAAAAACCTCAAACTTCCTAATTTTTCATGTTGAAATCATTCCTAGTACATCCTGGACTCCAACCCTTCCCTTCTTCTTCACTGGAGACCCTTATTTTCTTTAAAACTTACTGATTTTTTTCCTCTGGTTCTTTTCACTTTAAAAAGACATGCAAGATACTTTTGTTTCATGAAAGTTACAAGCAGGTAAGAATTTAACAATTAACAGCATGTTTTTCTTACTAGTAGTGCCAGTTATATGCTGTTTAAGCCTATTATCTAATTGCATGCTAGTGCTGGCTTCAGAGATGGCATGACATTAAGTCAGACTTGCGCTGCATTCCCCAGCAGTGGAATATTCAATTATTTGTTCTGACTCATGTAATTCCCTGTATTCCAAGCTTGTTAATGTCATTACAGGGCTGAAATAAAGTGATTACTCTAAATGAGTATTTATCCAATAGGCAATGCAATTCCTGCCCCCTCCAGCTGACAACAGATGATTGCAAGTGTTCTTCTCCACTCCCTCCCCTGCACCTCCCCCTCCCCTGTCAAAGAGGAAACCATAACATGGTGGTGCTCTGTGAAATACTGTCAGATGGCGTAAAATATATATAATAAAATAAAAGGAAGCGCAACCTTCCCCGGTAGAGTTAAAGCTAATGACCACTGCTTCCACTCCCAGTCAGTGATGACAGGTTGAACTAACTGATAATGGCATGCCTGCTGTTGAGCTGGCCACTTATGTTATTTCTCCTGACATGGTTCTGGGGAAGGCCTAATTTTTTTGACATTTGACCATGCAAATTTGAGTCCTGATACATTATTCTGCATTTACATCCTCCCAGTGTTGCTGTTTAAAATGTGCTACAAGCTCCTTGAGCTCAGCTAATAAAGGCCACAGAATGAAAGAAAGTTAAATATGAATGTAAGAGGAGACCTAAATGAAGGGCTAGCTTGTACATCTCACAGATGACCTTCTGGAAATGAGCAAGTGGAAAATCCTTTTTAAAGCAAATGGTAAGAAGTGTAACATTGATTTCCTTTTCTTCATTTTTTTTAAAGATTCTAAAATATTCACAAAAAGGAAAACATTAAGTTTTACACAGACATCTCTTCAGTCAGCAATTCAGCCGAGTGTATTTTAAGCCCAGGTTCCATTAATGACTCTTAGTAATACACCTTTCCCAAAGACCCAGAAATTCAGAGTGCTTCATTAAATATAAGGAAAAAATATGGCTTGCTCTCTTTCTTTCTCTCTCTCTTTTTTTTTTTTTTACTTGCTCTTAAATTTTTCACATTGTTGAAGTCCAAATGTATTACCTGTGAGCAAACTCAACTTTTTTCCATCTCTTAAAATTAATTTGTATGAATTTACTTCTTATGAATGGCACTAGTTTGACAGCTCTGAGAAAAGCACATCTCTGTTTAGCTACAGAGCAGATGTAGGCTGGACCGTGGTTTTAAGGCTTTTACATCAAATCTGAATGGTGCACACACAGGGAGAGGTCAGCCTTCCACTGGCTTTCTACATGGTCTGGAGTCACAAAAACTATGATAAAAGTTTAATTCCCAGGTGTTTCTCTGTTGTCTTCTCTCCTACTGACTATGTTTATTGCAGTGAACCTCTCAGTGCATAAGCCAATATCCACTGAACACAATAGAAATATTTCTGGCTTACGTGCTCTGCTTCACTCTCACATAAAACCTCCAATAATGAGCTGGCTGCAAGAGGATTACACTGCATGCAGCCTCCAGTGTCTGGCGTGTAGTTAGCACCCAGAAGGTATCAGGCTTCTCCTAGTCGCTCACCCTGCAAAATAATACATTTTATGAAGAGCATAAATGAGCACCACTAAGCACAAAGAAAGCAGCAATCTGCCATGAACAAGAAAACTTTGATCACTGTGCAATCTGGGCGTCCAAGTAAACTATCCACTCTAGATCTACTGTATCCTTTTCTTTAACAATACTTTCCTTGCAATTTACTGTGATTTCATCTGCCAACAACTAAAAACTCTGAAATGCAAAATGAAAGACACAGTCTGTGTGATATTGGTGTGTTTTACCTAGAAAACTTGAAGGTGTTGATGATGCACTGTATCTCATTATTACTATGTCATATTGTTTATCACCTTGGGATATTATGCTATAGACAAAGCAAAATAACATCAGAAGTCTGATTACTACTTTTATTATTATTGTTTCTATTATCTTCTGGCATCAAGACACGATGTTCAAATTTCTTTTTTGATGCATACGTTAAATGTGTAACAAGTCTAGCACAGACTGACCAATAGTGGGGAAAAGATAAATGATCTTATCATTGCTCGCTAGCCCTGTAAATACGAAGTTACTTCCTGCAGTTTTCACGTAAGTGTTTCTTTTGCAAGTACAACACTGGCGTCACCTTCATTAGTCATCTTGTGGTTACACCGAGGACAAGGAACACAAATGATTTCCTCACTCACTCTAAATAGATGGTCTCTCCAGAAGACTCAGTCAATTTGCAGACATATCTGGTTGTTGACCCTTGATCTCTCTCCTCCCCTTCTCTCCTGATCAACAGGGAATAGCTCTATGAGAAGAAGCCGTTTGCTCTGTCCTTTCCCCAAGACTAATGAAGAGCCACTCAACATTTTCTTCCCACCTCTGTGGTAATTGGGTATCATCCTTCCTTGCCTTGCAGAGGAGCAAGTGCCGAGTAGGCAGCTACCCCAAAACGCATTGAACAGAGGAATACAGCAGTCCGAATAACAGTCTGCATATTCTCATTTTACCAGAGTATTCCTACGTCTCCTATGATACCTGCTGTTCATAAAATGTTACCTCAAGATACCTGGAATAACCCAGTTTCTCCTTTCCTTCATTTTTTAAGAAATCTAATTAAAAGTAAGTAAAGCCATAGTGCTGTACTGAACAGATTTTGCTTATCATTTAACAGAAGCAAACTGGAGTATGTTTTCACTGTGCTAGATAGAGTTGTGAGTGAAAATCAAAGGAGAATGGAGACTATAGGAGTCTTTCTTTTACTAAAGTAAATGCTAATGACACTTGAACAGCCAATTTAATCAGAAATCAATTAGATTGCTATCAGAAAGCCTCCACCTGAGCAAATACCAGGATCTCTAGTTGGTCAGAAAGTGGTTGTAACAGCACCAGCACCTTAAAAAATCCTGTATATTTTTCTTTTGTATAACTGTCTAAAATATGTACACAACCTGCTAAAGCACGAATCATCTTGAAAATCCCCCCATCCGAAGCGCTGTTTCATCCCTTTGCAGCTGAGGCTGCAGGAGAAGCCATGTGAAACAGCTGGCTATGCAATATCCCCCTACCAATTACCGCAGTTAAACTATAGAGGATGCAATCTAAGGCACATACTCCAAATCAAATAGCATTGTCCTCTGAAACACTTTAATTCCTCCCGGACTGATACCTGAGATCCAATTTGAACATCTATATTGGATAGCCATGTTGCAATTTTTAAAATGACACTGTAGGCAAAAGAATTCCCAAATTTGCTTTCTTTTGAAAATTCAACAGACACCTGCAACATTTGCTTCACTAAAAGGAAATCACATTTTGGAACTGTATTTTCCTGGGAGAAAAAGTCATGAACACCCCGGTATTCATCACCAGTCTGTTTTAGTAATCCAGTAACACAATAACCATGAATCCAGCAATACCAGAAAATAAAATAAAAAATAAAATATCTGAGGCAGTGACCAGCTTTTCAGAAAACTGTGATGCAGGGAGATTTTAAACACTGCAGTGTGTTTGTCTGTGAGGAAAAAAAAAAAAAAAAAAAAAAAAAAAAGATCCAAAAGCACAGTGGCATAAGTGGAAACTCAAAAGGGAAAAAGGATACAGGCTAAATCTGTAAGCACCTTGAAGACCACGATTTCTACCTTTTTATTACTGGAAAAAAATCCACTGACTGCAAATGTTTCTCTGCAGTTATTTAGTTCAAAAGGTTGATGTCCAGCAACGTACCCTCAAGGGTTTCTAGACTTCTCCAAATTGTCTCCATTTCACTTCCAATGCTTCTCACCTAAGTACTCCCAGGGGAAAAGAAGAATTATAATAAATGTTATGAGATGACCACAGGATGCAATCCTATTAACCCCTTAGTAAAGAGTAAAAACATATGAGTTGCTATTCTGGTTGAAATATGTAAGGTCCCTCCTCAACATCCGTTTTTTACAGATCTCCTGTACCAACAAAGCAAGAGCTAGAACTTGCACACACACTACAGATCTGCAGAGAGAGTCCAGGTGGGCAGCAGGCTGACCACAAGTCAGCACTGTGCCCTTGTGGCCAAGAAGGCCGACGGTATCCTAGGCTGCATTTGGAAGAGTGCTGCCAGCAGGTCAAGGGAGGTGATCCTCCCCCTCTACTCAGCCCTGGTGAGGCCACACCTGGAGAATTGTGTCCAGTTCTGGGCTCCGTGGTACAAGAGGGACATGGAGCTACTGGAGTGAGTCCAGAAGAGAGCTACTAAGATGATTAGAGGACTGGAGCACCTGTCGTATGAGGACCGGCTGAGAGAGCTGGGCCTGTTTAGCCTGGAAAAGAGGAGACTGAGGGGAGACCTCATCAATGTATGTAAATATCTGAGGGGAGGGTGTTGAGTCTCTTTTCAGGGCACAAACTGAAGCACAGGAGGTTCTGGCTGAATATGAGAGGGCAATTCTCTACTGTGAGGGTGACAGAGCACTGGGACAGGCTGGCCAGAGAGGTTGTGGAGTCTCCTTCTCTGGAGATACTCAAACCTGCCTGGATGCCATCCTGCACAGTGTGCTCTAGGTCATCCTGCTCTGCAGGGGAGTTGGTAGAGTTGGTAGATGATCTTCAGAGGTCTCTGCCAACCTTGGCCATTCTGGGATTCTGTGATACAGTCCTAATCTAATTTGTGTATCACGTCACAGCACTGCGCAAATTGCAAGTTTTTGAATCATCTGTATCATGTGGATTCAATTTAGCCTGTATCTACAGCAAAGTACTCTAAATATTAACATTTCTCTAAACAAAAAACAAATTTTGTAGCAATACTGAGTAACAACTACTTCCTACATGATTTATCACCTTCTTTTTTCATGTGAAAGTGACTTTATAATGAATAAAACTAACATTATTATTATTAAAGTATTAAGTGTATGTATCTATACCACTGCCCTCTGCAGAATAGAATTATAACTCTTGAAATAATCTTTTTCAAGCCAGGGTGTTTTAAAAATATGTGCAATAGACTTAGAAGCTTTCACCTGCTATCTATGTACTCACAGAATCACAGAATGGTTTGGGTTGGAAGGGATGTTGAGACCATGCAGTCCCAACCCCCTGCAATGGGCAGGGACACCTCCCACCAGACCAGGTTGCCCGAAGCCCCATCCAGCCTGGCCTTGAACACCTCCAAGGATGGGGCATCCACAGCTTCTCTTCTAAGAAGATATTTCTTCCTTCTATCTAAGCTAACCCTGCCCTTTTCCAGTTTAAAACCATTACCCTTTTCCTGTCGAGGCAAGCATACGTTTGATCCTTTCCCAAGTTAGGACCATGTTTTATGAAATCACATTACACCTAGGCAGATTTTCACATTGCAATGGAAAAGTATTTAGGGAGCAGCTGTATCTTCAAAAACCTGAATTACTGACCACTTATTACAACATCAGTAAAACTTCCAAACTGTGACCACTAATGATAAGTAGAATTTAAGGGCTATTACAAGGATTTAAAATAAACTCATAAAACTCACAGATAAGTAAGCAGTAAAGCTTAGCTCCCTACTTAACCTGGTTATCAACAGCAAAATCAGAATAACAAGTTCAGTTAATACCTAAGAAGAGAAATCTGCTCTATGCAGAAGAAGCAAGTAGATCCCTCCCAAAGACCTCTATTTCTCAAAATCCCATCTCTTTACAAGATTAATGCAGGATTAATATCAGGGCAGCTGTATTTTTGTCACTTTAGCTAACCACAAATATTCTGCTTCTACATGACATTACCTTAATGCTAGCTAAGTATAACTTGCCATGCTCTGGGGTTATTTGCTGTTGCAATTTTAGCTTGCGTTCATACTTTGTCCCAAGTATTAAAAAAAAAAAAAAATAACAACCTGTCTTAAATAACTTTTGCCAGAGCCTTGCTCTCCGTTTTGATCTTGTCTGTCCCTACTTGCAATTTCCACTACCTTTGCAGTTTCTGTTATTAATATATATAACCTCGATTAAGCAATAGAGTTAGGCCACGGGCTTTCTGCCCTATTAGGCCTTATGCTTTGTTAGACCAGTCTTTATGCTCAGTTTATAGAAGTGACCTGGATTTTTCCATCTTTTGGGGAATCTGTAAAGTAGCAGTTAGTTAATTTGGAGAGAAGAAACAGCAACATTTAATGCCGATATCTTAAACACGAGACATAAAAGATTGTTTCAAGCCCCATCTGAACCAGCAGAGAATAAAGTAACACAGAGAAGCAGGGCAGAAAAGAGCAAATGACCTGAAAGAGTAAGACTGTATGCCCGACAGGGAGGCTATAATGACACAAACTGGAAAGGATGTGACAATACAAAAATATATATATATTAATAAATGGTCAGAGGCTCCTGTTCAAAGTCCACTGACTGATGCATCTAAAAGTGAAAATCAAAAGAGAAAGACCACAGGCTGTGAGTGTCTTGAAACACAGCCCCGTGCTGCAGAGCTATTGTGAAGGGAAATACTGTCCTGGGCTCTACATCAAAACCTCTGCTCAGTTCTCCCTACCCTCCTCCTCGGAAACCCAAGAAGGGCAGCCTTGGCAAGTCCAACAGTTGCTACCTGGATGAATTTTTATTTGCTACTGTTGCTTTCTCACTGCCAGCATGAAGCACAGACATACTACACATACAGTAGTATGGACTGAAAGGAACATGAAAGGAGGAAGGGAGGCAGACTTGAGTCAGAAGTGGAGGAGAACGAGAAGGTTGAGCAGTGAAGAATGAGCTCCAAATGACTTCAGATAAACCAACAGTAGCCACAGTAAAGCATCACCAAGACTTCAGACAATCCTGAAGTACCTCTGCTGTAAAATGGCATCCTGATACAGTGGCAATGAAGAATATTGAACAAACCTAAAAGGTTAGTGATGTTGTTTCTATACAGGACTTAAGCTACTGGAGTCCCTAAGAGATTAAGCACAGCAGCCAGCAATATAATGCAGATTGTGCCACAGCCAAAGAATATTTCAGTGTTGTCAAGAAGCAAACGGGTCAAACACAGTCTGATCTCAGTTCAATGGATATCAGTGGCCATTTTTATCTTTCCTGAAAAGTGACTGTCCATCACTTCCTGTGTACTGATCGGTTAACCTCCCATGTAGCTGCCATTTATTTGCCTGAGTTTCCACAAAATGATCTCTTGTTCTACTTGAAACACTTGCCATAGGAAAAATGGTCATGGAGGTGTACACAGGAACAGCTGCCACTGCAGGCAACAAACCAAAGTGACTTTCTATAAAGAAAAATAGAGGTGGGCTATCTATGAAAGGAAATGCAAAATTGTCTTCCTCTTTCCCTCTGTTTCATGGAACTGCTTAAATATATGGTGGCTAAATCTCCTTTGCTTTGCCAAGCTCATAAAGTCTACAGAAATGTTATCTCACTCTTGACCCCACAGTTGAAAATGTGCAGCAAGCACAATGTGTGCAGTTTAGTCATAAAGAAACTGGCCCAAATTAGTTGGTCCTTCTACAGAAATCAGTGCTATGCAGACTGTCCTGAAAAAATAAATAAATAAAATTGTAGTTTTATTACCACGGTATAGCCCTCTGTCTAGGCCAATTTCCTCTTTGCAGAGCTAATTAGAGCAGAGCACATTAATCCAGACACTCTGCCTAGTTTGCCAGCTGCTCCACAGAGATGCAGAACATAGTTGTGTCCTCTCAGCCAGCCACAAGACAAATGCATGCATGTCTGTTGTGGAAAATTCATTGTTAATACTCATTCCATAGTTGGCAAGCTCTCATTTGTTTCCACTCTCGTGGAGTGACTTCAAAAGATGATGAAAAGGTCCTTGCAAAACTAAGAATCTGGCCGCACATTTCAATACGACAAACACAAAGGTGGATGTATCAACAAGACCTTTTCATGGAGACAAAAGCAGAACAAGCACCAGGGAAGGGAAGCTGGCATCCAGTATACCCAGCAGATAGCAGTGACGCTAGGTGAGTGAGATCAGATACTCTGTCAGGGCATTCACATGAACTAGTAAAACAAATGTTACAGAATGCTAAATTCTAGCTTGTGAGTCCCAGCCTCTTTCTAGTACTACTGCAGTGTGAAAATGCACCATCATGCTTAGGGAGAAAAAAAAATCAAACTTCTGTTTCATAAAATAGCTTTGACAGAATTTGCTCAGAAATGTCCTCTGTAGTTGGTTACTCTTTTGGAAAACTATTGTATTTTTATATAGCAAAAGAAGTAGAACTCACTTTGGTTTCCATGTAACTCTCAACTCTCATTTGAGAGTTTTCATTCTCTTAACATCAATATTGTTTCGTATTGTTTCAGAAGTCAAACTCTGACCATTTAATGACTTTGCTATAGTGGTCATATTTTAGAATTTATATTTAGAAGTGTGGAAAATTGGTTATACTAGGCAATAAAATTGTACAACAAAGTAAAATGTTAGGATATTTAATTGTACACTGAAATTTCACTTTGCTACATTTTAAAATCTTTGGATAGCATATGAAATTTGAAAGCATATTTTTATTAGTAGTACTTCTCTCTTTGCAGATTTGCAGTGCTAGTTTTCTTATAGTTTTGTGAGGATTAGGCTGAAACAAGCTAAACTTTTTTTTTTTTTTTTTTCAGAAGAAGAAGAACTGAAATCTGGTCTCTATCCTCATTTTCAGCAATCTGGAGCTGCTATCAGAGCTTTGATCGTATGAAGTCCTACAGATGGAAAAGTTCTACTTGAAAATTCCCCACATGTTTGGGGATGTCAATAAAGTTCTTTTAAAGTGTCAGGAGAGATTGCTCTGTTTGTAGTTTTGCTAATACTAATTACAGTGGTATCGTCTCCAGTCAGAAGAAGGTATAAAGAAAGAACTAAATGAACCCTTCTTTTTCCCCTAGACACTGCAGATGGTAAACTACACACCAGCACCTAGGCACATAAATGGATGTAGTCATGCACATGCATGCCACTCTGTTTCTTTGGGAGGAATACATTAAAGTATCTGCACTTCGGGATAATGAAGGAAACATGTAAATATAGCATTCTATTCTTTCAAGAAATGCTTTCAAAATGCACATACTCCACTCCCACTAAATTATGATAGAAGATGGGTCATAATAGCTGATGTAATAGGCAAGAAGGGAGAATGGAGCACAATTCCCTAAACTCGATAAAATAAGCAATTACTCTTGTTATCTGAATGGCTCTGTCAGTGGAGAAGTTGTCTGTGTCATAACAGAATCTAACAAAGCCTGTTGCCTTTAAGCATCAAAGGCTTTGGCCTTATTATCTTCCTAAGATGTGCATGTATAATAAGTTTTCCCAACAAATGGCGAAGAAGCGTCTCTGGCAAAATATAAAATGGTGATAAACTATGTCCAAATGATTAATTCACAGAAATTCTCCATCATACCGCAGCGACATGTGCCCGTCTCTTCTGTTATGCCCTTGGAGATTTTCATACTAAACGTATGTGCATATTTTTCATGGCCACTGATATTTGAATTGCAGCCTGCTCCCATGCAGAACATAAAACACTTCAAACTGCATAATGCTGACTAAATTATAAGTTCTCCAGTGGCCCGAGGTAGCAAGGGCCATAATAATGAGTGTGCTTAATTGGTTTGTGTAGATTTTTCCCCTTTAATTTTAATGCCCTGACTTGCTGCTGCCTTTTCTAAAGCTAGGAATTGTCTCATACAATCATAACAACAGAAACTGCATTATGCTTTGAAAAAATGTAGGATGCAAAGCAGAAGCTTCAGTCATCAAGCACGGTGATAGCCAATTCAGCCCTGTCGGTCACATGGAATAGGAAATGCTTTGGTGACTTTGTTCATATTTGTAATCATATTTGGGCTGTTTCATGTGTAAAGACAATTCAGATCACGTTTATTGAATACACCAAAAGGCTGTAATCCTTCCAACCACATTCATATTGCACATTCATACTGCACATGCAAAAAAAGAAAAAAAAAAAATGAAAGGAAAAATAAACAGCTGAAATTTCATTTGATTTAATGATAATGAAACCAGGTAAATGAAGCCTGCTAAAATACTGAGAACCTTACTCATGGCATTACAATAGGTCAAAGTGGACATCTGTAATGAACACTCAGTGATTTTGCAATGTTTTCAATGTTCTGGTATTGGTTATTTTTCTTGGTTTTAGTCAAAAGACAAATGGACGAAAATGCTTACACTGCAGCAATATTCACTTCCATGGTAATTGGAAAAATATACACAAACTGTGCTAATATCCACGGATGTTTATAGTCAGGCAGATAAAAAGCGCCTGGGCACATTTTAACTGTTTCCATCAACTTCCACCACCTCTAAATGGAGACCACTTTTGGCCAGCACATTGAGAAGCACGGAGCTATTGACTTCACAGATCAGTGCAGAGGAAGACAGGCTCTTTGCAGAATCCTTTTCATGTGCCCCTCTTTTGTCCCACTGTGTTTTGGGAAGCTCATTTCTACATTCCCCGATCTACACGATTGAGACAGATGTTTAAAATCACTTCTCACAGGATTCAAACCAACCCCCATCTGCACCTAACCACTTCATCTGGCCTACAGCCTGAGGCCCTCTTTACAGAAGACTGTCAACTGATATAGCCCAAGTGCTCCTGTACTAATATGGCGGCTACACGAATCTTCAGGCACCAATTTGCAGGCCTCTTCTTCATTGTGAGAACAGACTGAAACTCTTTTCGTAAGCTTCTCTATATCTTGTAAGAGATAGCGTTGAAAGCCTTACTGAAGTCAAGGTAGACAATAGCCACTGCACTTCCCTCACCTCCCAGAGAAGTTATTTCATTGTAGAAAGTTATCAGGTTGGTCAAGCATGACTTCCCCTTGGTGAAACCATGCTGACTACACTTACGTACCTACCTGTCCTGCATGTTCCTGAAAATGGTTTCCAGAATTAGCTGTTCCATGTCCTTTTCAGGTATTGAGGTGAAGCTGACAGGCCTGTAATTCCATGCGTCCTCCTTCTTGCCTTTCTCAAAGACAAGAGTGACATTTGCTTTCCCTCAGTTCTGAGGCATTTCTCCCAGTTGTCGTGATATCTCAAAAATTATTGAGAGTGGCCTCACAGTGACATCAGCCAGCAATCTCAGCACTCATAGGTGCATCCCACCAGAGTCCGTGGGCTTGGGTAGGTCCAGTTGGATTTAACCATTCTCTAACAAGATTCTCTTCCAGCAAGAGTCTCTTCCTTCCTGCAGACATTCCCCCTTGTCTCTGGGCCCTCAGATTTCTGAAGGCAGGTCTTGCTTGTAAAGACCGAGGAAAAGACAGCATTCAATACGTCAGCCTTTTCCCTGTCCTGTGTCACCAGGGGCCCTGATCCAGTCAGCAGCAGGCACAGATTTTCCCCAGTCTTCCTTTTGCTACTTAAGTACTTTCAGAAGCCCTTTGTGTTGTCTTTGACATCCCTTGCTAGATTCAAGTCCAGGTGGACTTTGGCTTTCCTAACAGCATCTTTGGCTGCTCAGACGGTGTCTCTCTTTTTTATGTTTGAGTTTTACCAGAAGCATCTTGTTCATCCCTGCAACCCTCTTGGAATTTTTGCCTGACTTCCTGCTAGGTACAGTAGGCTGCCCTTGAGCTTGAAGAAGGTGATCCTTGAATATCAACCAGCTTTCCTGGGCCCATTTTCCCTCCAGGCCTTATTCCATGGTTCTCTGCCACCAGATCCCTGAAGAGACAAAGGCTGCTTTCCTGAAGCCCTGAACTATGACCTTGCTTTTTGCCTTGCTCTTTCCTCTCAGGATCCTGAATTCCACCATCTCATGGTCACTGTAGCCAAGGTTACTGTAGCATTCAACCCTCACAACTCCAACCAGGCCCTCCTTGTTTGTAATCATGAGGTCCAGCAAAGCACCCCTCCTCACTGGCTCCTCTATCATTTGGGTCAGGAAGTTGTCCTAAATCTTCTCCATGATCCTCCTGGATCGCTTATGCCCAATTATATTGTTCCTCCAGCAGACACTGGGGTGGCTGAAGTTCCCAAGAAGGACTGGGGCTTGCAAATGTTAGGCTACTTCTATTTGGAAAAGGCCTCATCTACTTCTTCTTCCTTGTCAGGCACATTACAGCAGACACCTACTAAATGTCACCCATATTGGTCTGTTCTTTAATCCGCACCCATAAACTCTCAGTTGGCTCACCATCCAGCTCTAGGCAGAACTCCAAATACTTCAACTTTTCTCTCACCTAAGGGGTAACTCTACCACCTTGTCCTCCCTGCCTGTACTTCCTAAAGAGTTTGTATCCTATCTCAGCACTGCAGTGACATACCACATCTCTGCAATCCCACTATCAGAGCCCTTCAACTGCACACAGACCTCTAATTCCTCATGGTTATTCCCCATTACTGTATGGACACTTTCAGAAAGGCACCCCAAGATGCTAGTTGCTAATTTCCCAGTAAATGTCTGTTTTTTGTTTTTTGCTTTTTTTTTTTTTTTTTTTTTTTTTTTCTGCATTGGTGCCTTGTAGGCACTTCCTTTTTTTATACTCAAAAGTATAAAGGTGACACTGAGGTGACACTGCCTAAGGCCCTGGCCCTGTTTTGTTGATTTTGTTTACTATCATTCTTACCATGGTTAATAATACATAAGCTCCTAAAAGCCCTGTAAACAGGAAGGTGTTTGGTCCTGAGAAGTTTCTTTGGTCATGAGTACATTTGGCTACCCCTGCCTGCATGTTTTGGTACCTTTAATGGTCTGAATGACTGAATTTCCACTCTTCAGAGACATCACTAGATGATCTATTTGGCATGGGCACCTTTTGCTTTGTATAACCTGTTCAATACATTACCTTTACTGACAAAATTAAATAGGTACTGTATTGTAACACATTAAAAGTCACACAGACATGTTGGTTCATCAATTCAAATTCTTGCTACAGATATTCTTAAAATGCAAAAAAAAAAAAAAAAAAAAAAAAAAAACACTAAAATTATTCTATTCACATGTATGAAAACCCTTGAAAAAAAAAAAAAAAAAAAAAAAGCAGATCATTTAGCTTCAAGCTTTCTCTTTGACTCTCTCTCTAGTGTAACTTGTCCTCTATTTTAAAGTGTTGAAACAGTCACTGTATAATATATCAGAATTCTCCTGCTCTGAAGTGCTCGAGGGTACTGAAGGCCTGCAATCATCTGCAGCACAGCAATCTTCTGGAAGTCAAAGGTGCTTCATTCAGTCCAAGTGGACAGCTAACCTTCAAAGTGGCTTTCTGAGGGAAGTGCCAATTTTGATTTGTATCCCTATTCAGAGAGCAGTGAGCTGAGAACTCATCTGTGGCTTCGGGCAGATTCTAATTTAAAACTAAAAATTATAATACTACAAATAAAAGAGAATAGACAAGTCCACTGATGGTATGGCATGCAGCCATCCCACATAACACTTCTCTGAGGCAGGCATTCCAGCTCTTAAAGCTGAATAAAGCGTTCTCTTTATCATACTGAACTTCACTTATCCCTAGAGGTTTTTCAGACAAGATTTAGAAACAAAGGTGGATTTTATAAAATCTCATTTAAAAAACAGTATGCAAAATAGCCAGATTTCATTATATTTTAATGAGCAGGTAAGCTTTGTTTAGACCTAGCTTTAGAAGTGGAATATTTATACCACCTTCTAAAGTAAAACAATACATCATGTATCTCTTGGGCATTCACGTGTGAATCTTGTCAAGATCTGTTGCAGAGTTTTCAAGTGTCATTTTTAGGATGAAAGATTCTAACAGAAGTACCTCACAAACAAACTTTCATGAGCTGATTGATGTCTGAGGTATCTTGCTGTGAGTAAGACACTGTAGTTTGTTCAAATTAGCTTACAAGATTTCTTATTTCAGCTCATTAAAAGCACAAATGCTGGATGCTAATGACTTATAGAAGTAAGGGGATACATAGAAATTACCTTGGAACACACCCCATGTTCCCTAGCCCTCTTAGGATTTAATATGTGATGAAAGGTTCAATTTTGAAAAGGCTAAATTACCAATAAAAAGGGCTTCTCCCCAGTACTTCAAAAGGACATTTATGACATGCCTCTAAAGTTCTACTTGCAGTTTATGCTTTAATTAACTTCTGAGTGAAATACATACATGTTTTTCAATCCCACTCAAATACCCAAGTTTTGAGCACCTATCTCCACTTGCTCCTCTAGTAAACTGAGTCTAACCTCTTCTAAATCCAAACCTAGTGCTCAAAATTATGCTAAAAACAATCATAATATATATATATATATATATATTTTTTTTTTTTCCAAGCAAAATGCTGCACAAAATGATTACTCAAAAAAATTATCTGGCCCTGTTATAATAAGGCTTATAAGGCTCTGTTTGTGTGGCTGAGACTCATTGTTAAAGGATTTCCTTTCCCCATAAGAAAGAAATTCGGCTTTTCTACCAAAAGCAGCCCTAATGAAACACTTATCAAGAGCAGCAAATGACCTGATAACTTGGTAATGTGGCCACCCGTCAGCTAGGCAGTTGTCCTGACTGATGTGTTTCTGACTGATTTCTTACAGGCCACAGAAAAACTTTCAAATATAACTGATATGGGCTGAGTAGATCCAATGGCCCAGAGGCAGTAGTTCGTTTATACTGCAAAATTGTAGTCTCTCTATCTTAGAGCAACATCTCCCTGTAAGCTGAAATAAACTGTGGACATATGTACCCTTTCTTTAAATTACTCCTGGTCTGATGTCATTCATAGTATGTTTTAAGATTGCATAAATTTTAAAAAAAAAAAAATATATATATATATATATATATATATATACATATACGGCTGTTAACCAAGTACTAGGCAGAAATATAAGCATAACCTAATTCTACTCATGACTTGAAGTAAATGTAAGCATTGTAAGAGTTACTCTCTTGCTTCTGTGTTCCTACCACCCAAGTACCTGTGGCCTGGGTCTGTGAGGAGTTATTCAGTCAAAAGGAACCCACAAAAGCCAAGTACTTAACACCCTATACACACCCAACTAGCTGGGCATCTCATTCTACTTGGATTTAGAGAACGCTTCCCACACATTAAAATTACCTAACAGCCCTCCAATTTTTATCTAAAAGATAGTCAAATCATTTCTCAACCTTTTGCCACCAGCTGAACAAATGTAGTAGCTATGATTTCTGTGGTTCAAGAGATATCATTGTCACTATCAAATTTTCCTATTAGCATAATTGAACAATTTCCAAAGCAGTTTGGCCCACCCTAAAGAGATGTTGGTGAAAGATAAAAAAGAATAATAACTAATTACCAAGGTAGTCTATTGTCAGAATTATATACAGCATTTGCTCTTTCTGTTGTTTAATTCAGTTTGGTGACTGCACCCTTCTGATGATGAAGACAAGTCAAAGAGCTTTAGTGATGAAAATGAGCACCTTCAATCCCCTTAATTTATAAAGTATTTAAATCTTTGTACTTCTGCAAGGGCTGTCACTTGTGTTATTTGTCCTTCTCTTTTTAATGGATAGTTGTAGTTCCCCTACGTTGATCTGAAATCTGACACATTCTTTTCTAATTAAGGACATCTAATGGGAAAGTTACACTTTCCCATGATGCCTGCTGCAATAAATCCTTCTAATTATTAATGTATCCAGGCAAGTGACATCTCATTATTTTGGGTGACTTCACAAAACCATTTGACAGGAAATAATGATGACTCAACCCCGAGCCTAAATTTGGAAGAATTTAAGCAGATCAGAGATTTCCACAACCATAAAAATTTTTGATTCATATGGCTTAAACTAATATATACCTAGCCTTAAGGGGGTCTGATGAGTTAAACTTCATCCCAGCAGCTGACTGCAAAACGGAACAATGTTGATGTGTTTTGAGGGCTGTGTGGGAATGGTACTGTTTTACTTCCTTTGGGCTTTCTGTTTTATAATTTTACAGCAATTACATATTGCAACGACTGGAGTAGGGAACGCACAAGGTAGTACGCACAATTTGGTTCACCACTCATGCACCAGTGTGGGTGTTTCTTTCCTGCGTGTAAACAAGAAGTAAGCTTTGATTCCCATCAGTTTTATAATCTCTCAGTTGATCTATCTTCCCAAGGCCCTGCCAGTGTATGAGCCGACACACCGCAGTGGTGTTACATGGAAAGACACAACCAAAACACTGGGGCGCAGCATGAAGCACTAACGCGAGTGCATGCCCCCCAGTGCAGGTGGGGGGCCTCCTGCACTGCTCCCCGGGCTCCCCCAGCTCCATGTCGGCAGCCCAGCTCCCTTCTCCCTTCATCTGAGAGCCGGGCAGAGCCTCGGCCCCGCCGGACAGCGCTGGGGGCCTCTCTCCCCCTCGCTGCGGCCCGGCTGAGGCGGCCACAGCCGCCTCCTCGGCTCCGCCATCGCCGGGTCGGCAGCTCCCCCTGGCGGCCGGCCGCCGCCATCGATAGGCGTCGGCCGGCGGCGAGGCCGGGCCCCGGGCCCCCGGGTTGAGGGAGGGGGTAATCTGGCTTCATCTTTGATCATTGCTATCTCGCAGCGAGGCTTTTGCGGAGGGAATGTTAATTTCTCTCGCCGTCAATAGCCATGAATAATTCAAGCGGCTGTCGCGGAGGCTGAGGTGCCCGCGATAAGGGGTATGGAAGGAGGCTCGAACTTTTTTTGCAGCGCGTGGAGCTGCTGGAGAGCTGCGGCGTGGGATTTTTCCTCACAAAAAAACCACCAGGTTCTTCTTGTGGGGAGCTGGCAGGAGGGGGAAGGCAGTGGGGGGCACACTGCATGGCAGACAACTTTCATTACAGATCTGTGGTATCTAGGCACCACAGGAGGTCTGCCGGCTCTAGTCCATAGTCATGGGACTCATAGTCAGCCACATGGTCAGTCCAGTCCATCCTGGGCTTTACCCAGTCTAGTCTTGAAATCCTGCAAGAGTTGAGACTGCACAGCCCCTTTGGATAGCTGCTGCACTGCCTTGGCTGTTTTCATGGTGAAAAAGCAACACCTGACATGCAGTCTGGTTTCATCATGTGCCATTTGTCCCTTGTCCTCCTGCCGTGGATCAGGTTGGTCAGATAAACCCATGCTGACTGTTCCCAGACACCTTCTCCCAGCTTTCATCGTGAATCTTGGGAAGGAGCAGGATCCAAAGCACGGGGCATAGCAGCGTGCCTCTCTGGTCACCAACACACTTGCAAATGTTGTTTCAGAATTTCTACTTCCTCATTTCAACACCTCAAAAAAAATGAGCAGGTCAAAAAGTCATTTATCACTAACGACAATGTTAATTATTTCTGGAGCTTTCTCTTGTCACTGTTGGTCTCTGTCTTACCAGCTAAGGAAGTAATATTACAAAAAAAAATCCAAACTGATATCACACAATGTGTCTTGTCAAGACAGGAGCAAAACTCAGGATGTACTCCCTCCTGGTCACATATTCATTCCCAAATTCATCACACGACAACTATTGTCAAGAACATACTCTTCTATTCAGACCTGGTGAGACAAACAATCTCTTCTTCCATCCAGTGACCTCCATATGAGGCTTCGTTGCATTTTAAATAAACATATCTAATTTACAAACAAAAAAGCAACACAATGGTCAAGTGAATTATTCAGATTGCAACATGCACTTGGATCTGATAATAAGCACTTAACGGGGAACAGAAGCTCACCGGGGAATGTTAAAAAACCTAGGGTGACAGACTGAATAAAGCAGGTACATTAAATGAAAACAGCAGAGCTGGTAAAATGCTTTCTGTTGGAAATTATAAGTACAAAATCTTATTGGGATTGTTTTTATGGGAAATTTCTAAAGTTGTGTGTGTGTGTGTATGTTTGATTAAATATATATATATATAGTTGCAGAGCTTTCATTCATGTTTTAAAATTTTCTATACACTTTTTCATTTTAAAATGCAAAAAGTATGGGAGAGTTTCGTTTTCCCCTGTTTTTGTTTTCCTTCCTGAATCATCCTTGCTCCAACGAAGGAATCAGTGGTGTGTATTTGTCACAAGTCTTCTTATAGGCATGAAACAGAGGGTTCAGGTTGTTTTTTTATGTGTGTACCTGTGTGGAACACAGTTGAAGGAATCCAGCATAACATGGGAAACCATACACAGCGAGTGAAAAAGGCATTGGGATTTCTATCCCAACATCAGCTCTGTCTTTTGCATTTGTTTTTTCTTTGGCTTTTTCTGCCTGTGAGGTAGAAGAAGCAAGTTGGAGCAGAAAGCCAGAAATGCTTTTGTAAAATGGTGGTGCAACCCTTCCTATATTATACATTGTCTCCAGGAGTGAAAGAAGGTGTTAGCCACACCATGTTTATGTACAATTTTCCCAAATTAAAATATACACCCATAGATCATGGCCAATATATGACAAGAATTTTGCAAATCCCCACATAACATACAGGCTAAATCAGTTTCTTGGTTTTGTTGCAATATTCAGCAGAGTTTTTTGTTTTGGTTTGGTTTGGTTTTGGTGTTTTTTGTTAGTTTTCTTTTGTTCCTTTCATATGAATTTTCCACATGAATTGCTCTTTATGGTAGCTGACAGAAAAGAAAGGCAATGTAAAACAAGCCAACTATTAACATTTGTAATACTTGTTTTATCAAGCTGCTGCTTATCAGATCAGAGAGTGGCAGGGCCTTCCAAGATGCTACACAATGGCAGAGTGAGTGCCAACAGGAAGATGAGCTCCAATAAATTAAATTGATGTCTAAAGGAACGCAACTTCTTCAGCTACTTGACTCAGAACATACCTACAGTCTCCTTGTTTACACATTGTGTTTACACAGAAGTGATGCAATCCAAAATAGTGACTTTCTAAATTATCTCAGCCCAGATTGTCACTCTTCTATGCACATAAATCCAGAGTGGCCTGAAGTTGATGGAGTTACACCAGTAAAAATTAAGCCTATGCCTGGCTCTTGACTTCATCACTTATTTACTGGAAAGTACAACAGAACATTTCGTTTTTGTTAGAACTTCTCAGCAAGCATTTTGGCAAAAGTATAAAATGATTATTAGGTTTAAGCAGCACTATCACAAAACACATTACATCCAGCAGCTGTCACAGGGGCACTGCCTAATCTGAAGTCCTCATTGTCCTCTAACTGTGAACACCAAGTTAGTAAGAATGTTAGAAGTCAATATCCTTGGTTGATTATCAAGGTTAAAGTCTCAGGATACTTTAGAAGGTGCATCTCTCCTCAGGGGGAGGAAATAAGGAAGAGCTTGTCTGCAAGTAGTTATTGCTGTGTGGAAAACAGCACCTGGAGAAATTGGCTTGCTTGAGAATTGGACCCAAGTCCACTGGCTGGCTGGCTGAATCACACTACTTGTCAGTCTGTTATCTGGATGAAACCTAGGAAAACACCTCTGGCTAAACGAACAAGAGACATTCAATTGTTTCAGGCTTTGCTATCTGTTTCTAAATCTAATAACTTGCTTCCTAACTCTGCATTAATTTGAGTTATTATTTTTCTTTATTGTACTCCTCAATGTGGTGAGTGTCAGGAGTGATAAAGGAAGTAATAGGGTATTGTGCTCTTCAGTATGTACTACATTTTTTCTCAAGTCAAGACCACAGAATATCCTTATGTGGTATTCCATGAGATGTATGATATAAAGGCGTCCATGGGACTCGGTGGGATGCACTCACAAGTACCAAGGGAGCTGGCTGGTGTCATTGCAACACAACTCTCAATGACCTTTGAAAGGTCATAGAAATTGTGTGAGGTTCCTGAGGACTGGAAAAAGCCATCCCTATCTTCAAGAAAGTCAAGGAAGAGGATCCAGCCTCACCTTGATTATGGGGAACATGATAGAGAAAATAATCCTGGTAATCATTTTGAATCATTTTAAAACAAGTAGGTGCTCGGGAGTAGTCAGCAAGGATTTAAAAAGGGGAAGTCATGTCTGACCAACCTGACAACTTTCTATGGTAAAACATTTGGCTCAGTGGATGAGAAACATATTGAGTCATATTTTCCTCAACTTTAGTAAGACTTTCATCACTACCTCCCACAACACCTTCAAAGACAAATTGATGAAGTATGGGCTGCATAAGTAGACAGTGAGGAGAAATGAAAACGGTACAAATGACCGGGTTCAGAGGGTTGTGATCAGCTGCACTAAGTCCAGCTGGAGACCAGTCAAGAGTGATGTACCCAGGGGTCAGTACTCAGTTCAACATTGTTTAGTCTTTTCATTCATAACCCAGATGATGCCATTTGGAGAGACCTCAACAGGCTGGAGAACTGGGCAGAGAAATCCCATCAAGTTCAACACAGGGGAATGCAAAGTCATTGGAGGAATAACCCCATGCACCTGTACAAGCTGTGTGCAGATGAATGGAAAACAGCTTTGCTGAAAAGGCCCTGGGGATCATGGACACCGAGTTAAAATGAGCCAGCAATGTGCCCTTGTGGCAAAGAAGGTCAATGCTGTCCTGGGCTGAGTTAGGAAGAGTGCCACCTGCAGGAGTGAGGTGATTATTCCCCACAGTTCAGCACCATTGAGAGCACATCTGGAGTAGGTATAGTCAGACAACAAGGACATGGACATCATGAAACAATCAGTGTAGTGTCACTGAGATGATGAATGGATTGGAGCATCATAGGAAGGGTGAGGGAGATGGGACTGTTTAGCCTGGAGAAAAGAAGGATGAGGAGGGATCTTATCAATGTGTGAAAATAGTTGATGGGTGGGAGTAAAGATAACACAGACAGATTCCTCTCAGTGATGCTTAGTGACAGGACAAGAGGAAATGGGCACAAATTGAAGCACAAGAAATTAAGTGTAAGAAAAAAAAAAAAAAAAGAAAAAAAAAAAGAAAAACTTTTGATTGGGATTGTGGCCAAACACACTGGAACATGTTTCCCAGAGAAGTTTCGGAGTCTCAGTCTATTAAAACCTGACTGCATATGACCCCAGACAACCAGCTAGAGTGGGGCGGGTGGGGGGTGTCCAAGATGATCTCCAAAGGTCCCTTCCAGCCTCAGCGATTCTGTGAAATAAACCTGCAGCATTCGTAAGGACTACAGCTTGTGTGTGTGCGTGACACGCACACTAAGTTAGCAATTAAAATGCATGGTAGGAGATCAACGATACAAAGTATGGAGAACATGTGTAGATTGGGGCTGTATTTTGTCATCTGTGGCTCGGACTGCTGGAAGGTCTGCAGCATGGACCTCTGCACGCAGCACTGACTTACCAGAGAATGATGCTGTCTGTTCCACTGTGAGCAAAGGAACGAGAGCAAGTCTGTGATAAAGAATGAGTGCTTTGGAGTCCTGAGATGGTGAAGAAAGTGAGCCCCAGTCTGAATATGAAGTCTGACTATTCAAAAAAGGAGAGGCAGATCCTGGATCTCAATCGAAATACTACCTGTGCTTCTCTCTCTGGTGTTTTTCAGTCTGTTGTCCTGCTTCCCCTTGTGTGGACAAGCTGGCAGCAGAGAGTTACTTGGAAAAAAACATATATGAAGAATTTACTTATGGAATTCATACATGAAGCTGTTGAGAAAAGCTGAAAGTAGGCCTGTAGTGATCAAATCCATTGCACTTTGGTATTGCATTACTGCAAAAGTGATTTTGTTTTGCAACTCAGCAAAATGGAAATCTCTGCTCCAGCTAATTGGAGGCCACCGATTCTGTGGCATTACAAATAGCTCAGGCTTACTAAAAACAAGAACTTGGAGCCATATATCAAGTATATGCATTAACACAGAGTTCTTTTAGACACTTAAGAAAGTGTCTTGAATGGGTCTGCTTTCCTATATTCACCTTTACCTGTTTAATCACCTTCAAGAACTGTGCCCCAGTTCACTCTGCTGACACGATACAGCACTCTCGAGACCAGACAAACCTCTTTGGAGTGTTGTACGCACGCTTTAAGGAGGACACTGCATTAACAGTTTATTTCAATAATACAAACTTCTGAAAGACTGGAAATTAAGTATTCCAAATGAGCTTTAAATAAAGCACAAGTTGTTTCAGATTTAATGGACAAAGCCTGTTCCCACTAAATGTACTGCCAGGAGGGCTTTGAAATAAAATAAGATAAAATCTAGAAGTGGCAAGTTTGGGGCTATTAGTGTCAGAGTCAGACAAGCCAAGCAATTCTAAACTCAAATGATTTTAGTATTAAAGATACCTGTTTGTGAGAACTTTTATGTTCCCATTTCACTCTGGAAACCAAAGTTGTTCCCTTGAGAAGCTACCTGGCTTCTGAAGCATTTGCTGAAGCATGAACAATACTACAGATGACTGCTAAAATCATTTCCAAATAATGAAATACCTCTATTTAAAATTTGATCTTGATTAATGCTTGAAGCATAGAATAAAGAAAATGGAATTGCAAGAAGGCTATAAGAGCTTCCTGTAAAATAGCACTGCTCCTCTGTCAAGTAAGACATCCTAGGGTTATTAACTACAGGTTAATCAACTTCATAATTCTGGGCTAATCAGAGCAAGAACTTTTACCTCTAATGTTTAATTCTACAAATCTCGGAAGGTGTTATTATTCGTTATCAGGTAAGCAGCCCAAACTTTGCTAGCAAAGATTTTCATTTAAACTAAAAAGGAGGACACCGAGAGAGCAAACAGCAAATGGGGATACAGCTTTTCACTTTGGACACGTCAGGACAGGTCAGTGAAATGACAGTCTTAGGCTGTGAATGGTCTCAGTCCGAGTGAGTGCCTGCAGTCAACAAATAGATTTTAATTAACCTTCATTTTGCATCACGTCTGGCACCCTGTACACGTGCTTTGGATACCCTAGGGCATGCAAGTGCCTGCAGATGTCTGGACAACTGATTCAAGCTCCTGAGCTGGGCTGGTCAGATACTGGTGTCTGAGGTCCCAGTGGCTGTACTGACTAGACCTCTGCTGATCGCAATGGAGTTTATACAGCTACAAGTCACAGAAACAAAACTGTAGGTGTTGGTCTCAAACATAACTCCTTGTTCCTCCACTTACAATTGCATCTGACTCAGGCAGAAGGAAACAGACCACCTTGTAAGAAATAAGTGCAGCACCAGATATGGAAAGTCCCCAAACTCTAAAAGCACACATTTTTGTTCCTGTATTAATAAAGCTAACTCTTTAGATACTGAGACTTCTGGATGGGATAGCATAAGAAAGGTTTTCTACCTGGTGGGTAGACATAAAGAACCTATACTTGTGCTCCAATCCCCTTTGATAGGCTTGTGTTTCTAAATCTTTATTGCTCATTTTAATGTTTTTCCCCACATTCCCAAATTTATGCTGTTTATATCCTCAGTTCCAGGGAAACTAGATCCTAACTCTTCCCCATTCATGCCTTATAGGGGTACACCTGGTGAATTCTGAATTATTTTCTGCACAGAGAGGATTCAGCTAGAGAAATAAACCTTGCCATATAGCCTTGAGATTACTGCAGCCTTCTGGGCAGTGGTATATTTTAACTCAATCCCCCTTAGAATGCAGAAAAAACATATCTTCCAACCTTTAAACTGCCATTCAGTATCCTTCGGAAAAGGGACCTCAACGAGCCACATTTTAAAAGAAAGAAGGAACTCCCCCACCTCAGTTTACTGCAGGTGAATATTTCTCCTTTTAAAGAATAGGGCCTGCAAGCTCTGAACGTGAATTGCTGAAGCCCTCTCACCTTCAGATTTCCTGTTAGCTGGCTTAAGGTAACTCTCCGCACAGTGTAGTTATTTCAAACAGGGCTGTTTGAAATACTGACATTACTGTTCACATTGGAAATGGCATTGTTAATTTCCATTGGAAATTAATATTGTTAACACAACTGTTAACATTGGAAGTGGCAATAAAATGACCACCAAGGACCTCAGGGCAATAACAGCCCTAGATGGCTGTAACCAGCTGCTAACCATCTTTTTTTGCCTTGCCCCTCTGTAACCTCTTCTTCTCCTCCTCAGAGTTGGGCTACCTGTGTTCAAGGTCAGCCCCAAGGTAGCACAGCTGTGTAATTAGTCCTTAGGCATTTGGATTGAAGCAGCAGTAAAACATTTTGCAAAGAACCTCTTAGCAAGCCACAAAATCAATACTGAAGCTGGCACTTAGCAGGATGGGTAGCTCTTGTTGCACATGCAACCAAAAGGAAGCATTCTTGTTGCAGAATGTATCTATTCCTTACCTGTTTTCAAAGGCAGATTACCTTTTTGCACAATTATGGCTGACATACTTCTCCAATGCAGTCCTCTTCTTATTCCTTCCACCCTTATTCCTTACTATATTTTCCTTCAATAAAGTCTCCACAAATTTACAACATCGTACCTTTCACCCTACATTCCTCTAAACTCCTAACCGTAATAGACAGTTCCTACTTAAGAAAAATGCTTCCCTTCCTAGCTAATTCGATGGTTACTTTACACGCGTATTTTTAAAAAGGTTTAACTTCAGAAAGTTATTGTGACATTTTTAATGGGTTTATTTAACCCAAAGAAACAAAAAAGCCAAACCAACAGTTTTCAGTGGCTGCTACCTCGTACAGCTCAGCTGCTCTACTGGCTGCTGTTGGCACCTTGGAGCCTTTCCTCAGGTGGCTGAGTCAATCTCAGACTCAGCTGCCAAACCTGAGGCAAGCTGAGAGATAGCAAGGGCATCACTCCTTTCACTGCCACTGCTGCCTTTATTTGTCACTATACCCACTTCTATCCCTATTTTTGCTGAACTCCACCAAAACCAGTACAGTGAGAAGGAGAAAGGCGGAATTTTTAGATGCGTAGAGAATTATTTGAAATCACTCCCCTGCATTGGAGTTCCAAGATCTGGATTCTGCCTGCATTAAGTACCCCCTGACTCACAATGACTTTAACCAGTGGTCAAGTAATGGACTTGTGAGATTTCAGACAGACAAAAATAGTATCAGAGGTTTCTGGTTACTTATACTTTAATTGCTCAATTAAATATATATATATATAAAGCAAAAATTACTGTACTAATCCTTTCAAACATAAAAGTTAAAAAAAACAACAACAACAACCAAACATATTTTGAAGATCTGCTAGTGTTACTATTCAGAAAACCCAGACAACATCAGTTAAATGGTTTTATTCTCAAAACAACGGATCAACAATATAAAATACTTTAATACTATTTATGTTTAAATATCAGTGACAGATTATGCAGTTCCTTAAATAAAGTGCTATTTTTACAAATAGGTATTTTGTGTTTACTTTTACTGCTGTTCTAACTTCTTAATATTGAGTAGATAAAGTGTATTTTAGTTACTGAAGAACGCAGCATTGCTTTTCCTTTAGACTCCTCCTCATGAAGCCATTGTATTTTCAACTTGGACTCTTTTGGCTATATTCAGCCAACAGAGGCATATTCAGCTATGTATTTCTCCATGTAGAAGCTCTCATTCATGGTGATTTTCATTCCTTCTTCCGTGCTCCCGTTCTTCTTGACTGTGCCCACATAGGCTTCCTATGGGTTCTTCAGCTATAGGCACTAAAAAGTAGGATGAAAACATGAATCTTATATGGCCATTCGTTCTTCCTGCTTTTCTTTGTTCTTCTCAAATCCAAACCAATGAAGCCTTGAACAATTCAACTTGTAAGCTGAACTGCAGAAGCAATCTTTTTATTACTTCCTTTGATGCTTTGTGGCATTGGAATTATAAACGATATTACTTCAGACAGTTCTGTATAGGTGCAGTTAGGACTAACGTTTCAAATTTTCATTTCTATACTGGGATTGAATCAGCAAGATCCCAGACTTCACCGTAAGAACAAAATCCTTTTTTTTTCCAGTAGCTACCTCTTAGTAGCAACAGCTTCTTGTGGTTTTATAGAGCAGCCAGGTGCTGTAAAAGAAAAAAAATAAGAATAAAATCTGATTACCTACAGCCAGCAAGACTCACAGCTTTACTCAAAGAAGACAGACTAATTCCACAATTACCACAAACAGGTTCATATTTCTTTATCTTGTTATATCAGACTCCAAAAACTTGACCCTGTAATTCACTTTACTCATCCTAAGCCCTTTCCTGTACGGAGAACATATGAAAAATCAAAACCAGGGCGAAAAGGTCATCTGCTGCCATTAACCTTTCCAGTATCTCTCTTTTCTCCGTGTGTACCTTTCCATTTGCAAGTCTATACTGGTTTTGCTCTTATGTCTTACTCTGCAATCTCTCTACTTCTCTCCTCTGGATAATTTCTATTTGATATTTATGACTCTGAATTCAGAAGTGGAAAGCAAATACATAAATCGCTCCCCACTCTCTTCTACTTTTTTGTCACATCTTTGTAAATACCTATATATTTATCTGCAGATATGTATGTGTAAGTATGTATCAATATGCAACATAAAATATTAGGTAAAGTGAAACTGCAAGATCAGAATTACTGCAAAAAAATAATATTAATCACAGATTGAATGGCACCATATTCCTTTTTCATCATAGGCATAGTTTTTCTTCATCTCACCGGCATCTGCAGAACATTCAACTTATTCTTCCAGTACCTACATCCTCCCTTTGTTCAGTGCCACTACCCAACGTCAGGGTATTCCCTTTAATTCCTGCCTGCTATGAGAACAGCATTACATTTTTTTTTCCCCCTTGGAAACTACCAAAGTATCAAAAACTCCATGATGTTCACACTTGCAATTAGTTCATATCAGCAGAATTTCTTGAAGGTTACCAATTACTTTCCCCTAAAAAAGACACAAAGGCAACATTCTCTGTGCAAGTTCTGTTTTGCCTGTTCAGAATAGGGAGAACTGCAGTGCTCCAAATCCTTACAGCTTACGGGTCCAGTAGCCACTGCATTACTTACAGGTAGAGCAGTCATTTGTCTTATGCAGTTCAGGCAATGATTTAAATAAGGAGCTCTCACAGCCTGGACATGCAGCCTAACCTCGTATCATTGGCAGCAGCTAAGTCTCAATATCCTTCTGACAGAAAACAAATATATGTCAATGCCTATTGTTTTCTGCAAAGGAGAATCATCTCACTGCCAGCCCCAGGGGTGACACAGAACCTGACATACAAAGTAATCTCTCTTCCCACAGTGAACCTTACTATAATTGAAGTAGCTCAGCTGCCAAAACCCAACATACAGTTGACAACTTTTCTACTAGTTCTTGTGGCGACTATCATAGAGTTCAGAAGCAATGACCTCAGAAGGAGCTGCTCAACCAGAAGGTAGCTGAGGATACAACCAACTAGTAATTGAGTTTGAACTGCCAAAAAATATCAAGAAACTGCAGAATCTTCTCTAAACAAACCTGTTGTGTGAAATTAGTTACATGATCAAGCCTTTACTTCTGATGGTATTGCTTTTACTACTTCTGCTTATTGTTTGTTTTTTTTTTTTTATTCTTCTAATGCTTTCTTAGAAGTGTAAATGTAAATAATTACTGCTCTTCTCTTTTCCATCCCAGAAATGTTCACATAGACATTTTTATTTTTCTGCTGCCTGACGTCTTGAAGAAGGTCTGATGAGCTCCTAACCCAGTGGCAGCAGTAGAGGTGCTGAGTCCAGGCTTTGGGAATGGGGTGTTTTCTGGGGAACTGCAGCTAACTGGAAAAATGAAGCTGCTGATGTGGGAAGGGTGGGGAAGTTGTACAGAGTCATGAGTTTGGTGATGGTAGTCAGTCTGCAGACTTCCCAGAATTATAAGCTACATCCCTAGAAAGTGAGAAATTAAGTTTCTTTTCTCCTGCTTTTTCATTTCTGAGCCTTATGGGTACGTTCAAATCTCATTTCATTACCTTCTTTACATCCCTAAAGGCTGGAAACTTCATAAAGGCAAAGCTATACTTGCAGCCAATTCATTTTAGGTACTGAGCTTTTAAAATTACTCAACATACTGAGGAAATCACAGTAATAAGTATGAAACAGTGACACTGACACAGTTGGAAGAGCAGGATATTATTATCCTATGAGCTACATCTGGCTTTCTGAAAGTGAGAATCATCAGGTGGCTTTCTTGCTAATGGTGTTCATACACAAAGTGCCCAGAAAGGCTCCTAGGAAGACTTCTTAAGAAACTGGTGGTTATGGACCATGCAAAAAGCATAAAAATTTCACATATTTTTCAAACACATCAGATAAGGCAGCCTGTTACAGATGCCACGATGCCATCCAATGATTAGAGTGTAATAAAAGCTAGGAAATTACGTTCACATCAGAAAAGGTAAATGTATACACAATGGAAAAGCTTGGGAAGGTTTCCATTTCAGAACCCTTCTTTATGTGGGACTCACTCCAAGGTATCTTAACCTGAAGTATTGGTTAAACAAAAGCACAAAGCAAGTAACAACAAATCTCTTAAGCCAAAGGTTCTAGAGGGACTCAGTGGTTAAGCAGCTGAACTGCTGAGTTCCAAATGCAGGTTCTTGTTTAAATTGCCAGGTAAATGAGAATTGATGCTCATCTTTCTAAGGGTTCTAGTGGATCCAGGGAAACCTCGACCACAGACATGACAGTAGTAAGAGGCAGATTAGTATGAACTATGACAAAGAATTGAAATAGTGAACATTTGAAATTTTGTGGAAAAGAATTGCCTCATCAACCTAATGGAATTCTTTGAAGGTACCAACAACCTCATAGACAAAAGAGATCCACTTGATGCATGGATTTTTATTTCACAAGGCCAAAGGTTGGTTCTTAAGACAATGAAGAAGCCACAGAGTAAAAACATATCTTGCATGGATAACTAACAGGTTAGAAAGTGCTGAGGAATTTTTGAAACAGCAAGGAGGCCATGACGTGCTGCACCTGAGCAAGCCAAGCTACCAGGATGACTACGAGGAGTTGCCATAACGATGTTCCCTTATCACCCAATCGAAGAATTAAAAATATTGTTGCCAGCAGCTGGCTTCAAGGACAAGATCTACGTGACTGCTAATCACAAGGGGGTTGTTTTCTTGCAGGTGTTTTGTCTGAGTTTATTTATTTTCAACCAATAATCTTGTGTGAGACACTATCCACCCCTGCTAGATTTGCTATAAAAGTCAGGCTATTCGGGTAATAAAGAGAGAGCATGATCTGACCATATTGGTGTATGTCATGACTTTGGCTGTTCTTCCTGCAACAAGAAAGCAGAGGACAGAAGGTGGGAGTAAATAGTAATTTTCCATGGTGGAAAGATTCGCCAGTAGCATTTCACAGAGATCTGCACGAGGACTCAGGATATTCGACATATGACTTGGAAAAAGGCAGGTAGACTCAAGCGACAAATTTTCTTAAGTTATCCATGTAAATAAAAACAAAGGCAAAAAGAAAACTGGAAAAAGGACTTCATGAGACATCATTGACCAGACAATGTGGCAGACAAAACTTGATAAAAATGAACTAGTATGAAGCAAGGCATATCATATAAAATGATAATCTCTGAGCTCACACTCAGTAGATGATCTGGGTTGTAACAAACAGTTCCAATAAGGACCAATTCAGTCTTCTATTGTAGCCAAAAAAGGCCAAGTACTAGAAAAAAACAGGAAAGGGCAAGAGAACTGAAAGCAGAGAAGACAGCTGAAAAACAATGACTGTATCATGTGTAAATTAATGGCATGCCTACATCTTGAATGTTTTATGGTATCTTCAAGTCTGAAAGGATATAGTAGGAAATGAAATGAGGATAGAACAACTATAGCAAAGGGAATGCTTAAGCAGCCTATGAAAGTCTTCAATCTGAAAAAAAAAAAGAAATATATGACTGAAGAATAATGTCAGATATCTGAAAAACCATCAGTGGCATGGAGGCAGTGAAGAGGAAACAAGTTGTCTACTGTATCTTCTGATCTGGTAGGATGAACAAAAGACACGGCAAGTTCAAAACAAATGAAAGCAAGCAGCTCTCAACACAAATGTCAAATAAGACCAGATGAAATAGCCAAACACAGCTGTATGAATCTTGGATCTGATTCAGTACAGCTGCTCATATGTTCTAAAATATTACACATTTCTGGAAATCACTTCAAGTTCCAGAAATTGCATAAGGGTCCCGTTGCTACTTTTTACAATAAAAAGCAGCTTACCTGGTGCAGAAACTTCATTAATCTATATGCACTTTTCCTCTTCCTCCTTTGTTAGTGCTCCTGTTGCTGTCTCTCAGCCAAATCTACTTCATGAAGCTCTCACACACAAAAACCCACAAGCTAGATCTCTGATGAGCCTCCTTGCAGCATCTTGTCAATTGGTCTGCAGGAGCAAGTGTTGCCTCAATTCATACAAAAGGATGTTCTAACCAGCTCTGGACCACCATTACTTTTTTTTAGCTGTCTTCAAGGCACCAACAAGTTGCTTGGAGACACTTTACATCTGTATGTTTCTTCAGCTCTTGAGTAATTCCAGTTCCCTGCAGCATGTTACCAAACCCCAAATATCAGCTTCTGCTCACCCAGCAGTACCTACAGAAGAGGCTCTTCAAGTCTGGGATGTTATCAAGAAACATCCAGAAGTTCCCACACAAGGATGACTGCTCCGAGAATGGGAAGTAAGCTGCACTATGCATACAGTGACACCTGACAGTGGCTTTCAGCCAAGCAGACTACAGAGAAAAAGTAGCCTAACTACCCCAGCAATGCCCAGTTTTCACCAAGACAGCAGTGAGACCTACTGTTTGCACCTGCTTTCACAGATCTAGTGACATTCAGCTGATTGAGACTGGAACGACTGGGACTGACACTCATTATTTAGGCATACCAAAGCATACAATTGCTCAAATGTTATTTACCATAACCACTAAATGAGTGGAGCAATTGTGTGCGTGAATGCAAACCTCAAAATAAGCAGCTGAAGGAAAGTAAGAAGTACCTAAGAAGGTAAATTTCTCAAGGCCATTCAATGGCTTTCTTGTTCCTCCCCAAACACAGATCCAGAAATGCTGGTAGGAATGATCTTCAGTAACAGATGTAGATCTATCTGCCTTTGACTCAGGTGGTTGCTAGGGCAGGTTTAAGGCTTTTATATCTAGGTGTGACTGTAGTAAATGTATTCACTCATTGCGGGTCAGGAACACCTTTCTATACATTTTGATAATAGATCTAGATTTTGATTATGGATACTACATTTTAAAATGCAGCTTCTTCTCCAACAGTGGCTAGCAATTAACACTGATGGTTGGAATAGATGTATTACTGTATTGTATTACTATATGTATTTCTATATTATACTATAGATATATTACTATAGGTAATCATATAAAAATATTACATATAAAAATAAATATATACACCCATAAATACATAATTAAGATAGCCATTTAAGCCAGTATACTAAATTGCAAACCTCAATCTTATTGAATATACTTGATTATACCAAGGAAAACTGTCTTATATGAACAGTATGCAAAAACAAACTACGTATCATACAGAAACTCACCTCCCACTGCTGCCCTTCATCATATACTATAGTTTGCTACACTTATATCCATTTTCTGTGTTCAGTAGTAATAAATGCAGAACAAATATCTTGTTCTCCTTTCAGATAATGCTGATGTGTGCATAAAATCTTTCAGATACTTCTTTACCTTGAAATCTTCTCTACAGTCTCAGCAAAAGAGATGGACATGCATCAATCATTAACCCAGATAGTGGTTCCCTAGCTCGTTTGTCACATTCTGTCCTCTAGCAATTATTAATTAGAAGCACTCATATATTGTTCAATTAATGCCAGGTGCTACTTACTTTGGGAATGACCAGGAGGTCGTGTGTTACTAACACTACTCTCAAAGGAAGAGTGGAAGTTGTGTATAGTTTCTTGTAAAATCTGTCTCTCTCGTCCCTGTGAAAATAAAATAAATTAAAATGAAGTATTTCTGTTTTACAAATTAATTTATCATGAGTTCATAAAAAGATATGAAAATATGCGTTTCTATGCCCAGAGAGTCACAGTGCACTACGAGGAAGAACAACAAATCCTTACCTCCCAGATATGTAGAAAGCCTTGTAGTCATCTTCCTGAAACTGCCAGACAGCAGTAGAAGCATTTTCAGGATATTCTCTATGCCTATAAAGCATGGAACATCACCCACCTCCTCAAGTTTTTTTGTTTTGTTTTGTTTTTCAGTCTTATCACCTGCTGCTTTTAATTTTAACTTGATGGAATTATCTTTATGTTTTGTTTATTTGAGTTTCCAGTATCATGGAGAGAAAATGAACCTTGAAACTTAAAAAGCAGCTGAGCAGTGTCAGCAGGTGTAATTGAAGAGATGCTCCAGTCCATAATCTCTCTCTGATGCAAATATTCCTTACTCTACACTATTCCTCAAATTACTAACTGTGAATATAAAATTAAATGGCTTCAAAAATATAAGGAATCAGATAAGTGCTACTTATATAGTCACAAAAAAAAAAATCAAAAAGGAGACCTTTTTCATTATATTCTTTTTAGTGACACTGAAATCAACATTCACTAACTGTAACAGGACCAATGTTCATGTTAGAGTTAGCTTCTCATATGATTGTCAATACTCTGCAAAAGAACTGTACAATTACTGAACTAGGAAAGAGTTAGTAAAAGAACAGGGAGTACCACAAAGTAATGTGCTTTCAACTAACCAAATACATTAAATGTTTTGTTTGGAAAACATTTGTTTAGCTTTTCTATCTAACATCTGCAACTGAATTTTCAAATATATGTTGAATTAACAACACAAACAAACCTTGAATTAGTTTACTAAGCACAGTACTTCAAAACGAACCTTTCCTGCATTCAGTTCAGAAATAGCTGCCAGAATTTGCTGCCTTGATCCATCAGTTTTAATACCCAGCTCTTTCAGATCGCCATCAGTAAGAGTAAGGAAAGCTTCCATATCCACCTGCATATGAAGAAGCAAAAAATAGTACTTATCTAAGCACCGATTCGTTATTGAAGGACAGATTTTTTTTTTTAGTAAGTTGTATAAACTCACTGGAAACACTGTGGAACAAAAATGTTTAATGAATTACCAGCACCAAATGGTACCCACTTTTCCACTGTGCTCTTAGGTTTTAAATCAGCTGTTAATAATTCAGCTAATTACGATAATACAATAACAGATTTTAAACATTCCTAGATTATATTGTTTTTAGAAAAGCACAGTCAATACAAAATATAGTCTCCAAAAAAAAAAATCCTCTCCTTACTGTAGCAGTTAGTTGGATAAGTCAACAGTTTTTCTCTCTACTTTTTAAAAGCATTTTTCAATTTTCAGAGTCTTATGTGTACTTTTCCAGTGTCTCCTGAGGAAAACTTAGGGTTTGTTCATATATGAGTTTATGCTATATCGAAACATCCATAAAGTTGTGATAAAAACAAACATCTGAAACTTCATATTGATACAAACTTCACACACAGAAGTGTTTCTACAAAATGATTTCTTCCCTAACACTCAGGGGAAGGATAATAAGCCCAGTGCATTGTGAAGCAGCTAAAGAATTTGTTATACGGTGCTGAATCCTGAACTCCACAGCAGTGGCAATCTATTACATGTCTATTCACTGCCCTCTGCCTTCAAACAACCAAACATACAGGTATTACTCATATCTGATAATGCCTTAAACACTGTAATGAATTATTTTTACTTATTTTCAGTAATGTGTCTTCTAATTCCATCCTTCAGGCAAGTCACTGTCATGGGTCTCATCTACAGTGATGCTTAGCTTTCCCAAAAATCTCCTGCTTATTCACAGCAGATAAGAGAAAGCAGCCATCTCAGTGACTCGCACCCTGCTGCTCTCCATCTGCAAGGAAGGTTCCCGCTGTGATTCCAGGAATGATACAGTGTGTCCTATAAAATCTTTATGCCCATTGGATACAGACAGAAAGAGAGAAATCAGGATGTAAAAAAAAAAAAAAAAAAAAAAGGGAGAAAAAATTGAAGCATCGATCTATAACAAAATTGTAAATTCGCTGTAAAGAACACTGATACTTGCAGTTTCCTGGAGAACTCCAGAAATACCACTTGATCCATGTTTCAAGGTCCTTCAGCCAAAAATTGTTGTACAACTTCAAAGTTGATAATTTGGATCACAATTCTAATGCAATGCGTATTGCACCATACTTTCCTAAAACGGTTTTGTTTTTTTTTAATTACCTCTTGTTCCTCAAAAATAGGTTGATATTTCTCAAGTGACAATTTTTTAAGGATGCCAGTCAGCTCATCTGCAAAAACAAAACAAGGGTCAGAAAAGATCAATTTTAGTTGAGATCACTAACTAACTGCTAAGGGCATATTATTAAATGATATATTTCACACAATGACACATGACAGCAAAAGTCCGATCACATTTACTCTGGATCAGAAGTAAAAATATTGTTGTGTTCTCACCTACTTCAATATACTGTAATTCTATCTAATTGTACCTTGCTAGGATAAAATTCTTTTTTTGCATCCTTTTTTCTTCTTCCTCATAAAAAGGATCTTAAATAAATGTACACATGAAACTTACGCATTTTCATGTCTAAAATGTAGGTGCTTGGCCCCAGATGGCTGACCCAGATCACACAGTCTATACAGAAAACTCCTCAAGCAGGCACTGAACTGAATTTCTGTATCATGATCCAGGAAGGCAAGATGTAATGCAAGCAACTACCCAGTCACTCGTTCAAAACCCTGATATAACAAGGGTATATCCAAACTTCTTCGCCTCAAGTACCTGGCATCCAGTATTAAACACAGATAGCTTTAGTCCAGCTAAGATGAAGCTTGGCCAGAATTTAAGTTCCATAAGCTTACTTTCCCAGGATAACAGCACTGGATATTGGGTTTCCTCTCAAAGAGCACGGAAATTAGAAGTTGGAGAACCTGATAGCAATTCTTAACACACATTTAAAATGTCATTAGACAGTCAAAAGACAACTGCAGTTTTAGAACAACCCACCGTTAACTCTCTTAATTATACAGTACCTCTCTCACTTCAGGATCCTGTTTATTTTTATCACTTTGCTGTCACAATTGACTAAAATTTCCCCCTCACCCCTGACAGTATCACCAGTGATCAACTGAATGAGAGAATCAAAGTCAAAATGAAGAACGTGAATGAAAACATTACAGCATAAAACAATATTAAATATACTCTATATAAACTCACATTTATTGTAAAGATAATCACCATTCCACTCCCAATTTTGCTTTTGTTTATTTCACTTCTTTGACTTTTGACTGTCCTATTTCTTTCACCCCCAGTAGAAACATGAAAGAGAATTTCACTCTCTAAGCTTCTCAAAAGACATCAGGTATCTTGAGATGAACACATTTTTCTGTTCAGCATTCTGGAAGCCTCCTTGTTCACACAGAAAAGCTCACAGAAAACTGAAGTGATAACTCCAGCTGAGTCTTATTTTTGCTAGAGTTTGGCTTTTTACCTCAAGGCCAATTTGTTTGGTATGCTTAACATGATTTGTAAGGGTTGACATGGTTTCAGGCTAAAAGCTTTAGCACCCTAACTGAGGTTAGTCCATGGGAAAAGATAGCCAGCTGTAAAAATGCAGTGAGAGAACTTCACACAGCTTGATGAAAAATACCATCTTAAAGAAACAAAATAAAAGTTAGATTAGAAGCCCTCAGATATATTATCAACTTTTTTTCTTCTTAGCTTGGCTACCCTTCTCACTTTTCAGCACACTGGTGTGCTTAAATTTTAGGCTGGAAGAAAATTCCAGTATCTTTAAAACCTAGAGACTTGCTGTCATAAATAATATCACAGAGTGGCCAGTCACTTTCTTCTATTCCGGGAGCAACTGGAAGAAGCCTTCTACTGAAACAACAATGGTGACCATCTACCACAACTGCTGGGCTGAGGCTGAAACCCTAATGGAGGGGCCACAACCTCCCCAGGCAGAAGCTTACACCCAAACAGACCTCAAGAGGAGCAGAAGAGCTGCCCTCAATTGCAGGGACCATTTAGTAGGTAAGGAACTGTCTTGAAGGTCGCACACAGAGAGTGGTGGCCAACTCTATGTCCAAATGGAGGCCGGTGACGAGTGGTGTCCCTCAGAGGGTCTGTCCTGGAACTGGTATTGTTTAATATCTTTATGAACAACAGACAGTGGGATCGAGTGCACGCTCTGCAGGTTTGCAGATGACACCAAGCTGTGTGATGCAGTCGATACAACAGAAGGCAGGGATGCCACCCAAAGGGACTTGCACAAACTTCAGAAGTCAGTCCACATGAACCTAATGAGGTTCAACAAGTCTATGCAAGGTGCTGCACCTGGGTTGGGGCAATCCCAGATGTGAGCACAGACTGGGAGAACTCACTGAGAGAAGCTCTCCAGAGAAGGACTTGGGGGTTCTGGAGGATGAAAAGCTCAACATCAGCCAGCTGTGAGTGCTTGCAGCCAAGAAGGCCAACTCTCGTAACCAGGGGGTTGGAAATAGCTAATCTTTAAGGTCCCTTCCAACCCAAACAACTCTACAATTCTTTGATAAACAAACTGTAATTCTAATACTTTTCACTAACTTAGACAACGTTTTTAACTGTAGGCCTTTCAGGATTTCTTTTTCTCTTTCCCTCTTCCTGTATTATACACTAAGTTTGAACAACCCCAGAATCCTCTCCTTTATTTATTTTTTTTTTTATATATATCCTGCACTGCATAATGTGTCACTTCTGCTTTTTCACAAAATCTTTGCTTTACTTATCCTATACCCATACCTACTCTCCCTACCTACGTCTTTATAAAGGTTCTGGGAGCTTTGCCACATTACTCCTTTTTAGCAACTATTAGTACTATTCTACAGGAGTAGGGTAAGATTACCTTTCTCCAAGTTTTCACAGCCTCCTTTTACTCTCACATGGTTTCTTTCATGATTCTCTACATCACTGGTTCTCAGAATAGGGAAAAGCTGTTGATGGTCCACCAACTGATTGCCTAAAAAGAAACCATGCGCACTTCTGAACCACGCTGCCTACTGGTCCTTCACAGTGATAACCAGAGAAAATGAATTAGAAAATTAATTTAAATTTTCTTGAAATAAAAAGAAATTTAACATTGCATAACTTACTCTACTGATAACTGCTGGGCTTCTGACTTGTTGCTCCTAAATAAACTCACAGTAAGAAAAGCCCTTGAATTAAAGGACCACTCAAGTATGAAAGTCACAAGCACAGTGAACCCCAAACTACTTAGGCTCCTGACAATCTATACTTCTGCTACAGAGGAAACTCACTGTATCGCGGCACTAGCAGTGTAGTCATAAAGCCCTGCTTCTCAAGGGGAGAGTGTAACAGCTGATAGGTTGGAGAATTCCCCTTCTTATCCAAGAACCAGTTCTCTTCCCTTTATATATTTCTAAACTGACAACTCTTATGTTATCAAGCCATCATTATAAAATGGCACTAAAATGTGAAAGGATTTTCTCCAGCAGTCAGTACAATATGTTACAGCTAAGCCATGATAAGAGGACAGAAAGTGGGTCAAATACCACCTCCTTTTAGTGTCAACTACAAGGAAGTACAGTGCCAGTACAAAGTTAAAATAAACGAAAATAAAAATCAATCCTGACACTTGCAAAAACAAGCAAAACCCACCAGAAATAGGAAAAGTGCCTCTTGCAGAAACTAGATAAAAGGTACCCACATTTCTTATTTAAAAGATTCTGAGTCATGTTATTTTTCTCGCTTTTTTGAAATGTTTACAGGGGGAAAAAAAAAAAATGAAGTAATTGATATCCTGTTTCCAATATGGTAAGAGGACTTTTTAAAATAAATGTAATTTAGATCTAAAATTTCAAATTAAAAGGCAGCAATCTCACTGGAAAAGTAGTGACCTAAAATGAAAGGTCAAAATAAGGCTACGTTTTGCAATTCAAAAAAAAAGATAAAAAGCAATACAGCTTTTAAAAGCAGATACGTGTACCTATGAATTGTTACGAAACAAAATTGTATTTCTGTAACGATGTGCTTCACCGAATTCATTAAAAATATATTTTCACTTCAAATTTGGAGAATGTACATTTTCTACCCTTAGTAAAGAGTGGAAAATCAGGATTTAAGCCACTAAGAGGGAGAGGGGAGAGAAAGGATGTGCTGTAAGAGTGGCCTACCTACATGCTCTATGCTAGCTTTGAGATGGTAATTATCTCCCTCTAACTGGAAGAGATCACAGCTTTTGGAAGATAAATAGACACAGCTACTGCTGGAATGTCAATCCCAAATCAGAAAACACTGAGGTATTTTTTCCTAGAAAGAAAACAACTCTCACTCTCATGCTGATAAACAATAATCCAGTACAATTACAGCTTTAAACACTATGTGCTCTTGATAAATGTAATTACAGAGACCTACTCACCATCTTCTGTAATAGTACCACTGCTGGAACCGTTGCTCTTGGCCTGTCTGTGAGAAGAAGAGAGAGACGACTCCACGTTGTGAACCTTAGGAGACGGGGAGGGCGATGGGGAAGGCGTGAGAGTTGGTGATGTGCTTTTAGATGTAGATGAAGTCCCAGATGGAGGTCTTTTGTTCATCTCCAGTTTTTGCTATAGTTAATGATATAATAATTTCATGAATAAAAAAGTAGAAAAAAGGTGTTTACCTATATATGATGCTTCAATATTATTTATGATTCATATTATTTCTGCAGAGCACATATTCACAACTAGAAGTATCTGCTTGATCTATATTGAAATAATTGGAGTAATACTGACGTATCCTAAGTCAGTCCCTAGGAGAGTTAGTCCCTCAAACTCATTAAGGCAAACACATGCATTAAGGCTGCAATTTTGGAATAAGAAAATTATTTTACATAAAACAATTCCATATATAAGCATTACAACTACTCCGTATAAAAGCTGAAGTTATTTTGACTCAGGTCAACAGAACAGAGGTCTTTTTCATTGAGAAATCAAATAAACTCTCAATTAAAGCTTCTCAAAGTATATCAGATGATATTTTAAAGTAACACTTCATGTTAGATTAACAGAAATAAGTAGCAAGCATAAACCAAGTTTTAGGTGCACTTAAACACCTTGCTTCACTGGAATGAAAGTTTCCAATCAATACTTAAACTTGATATTACCCAACATCAGTTAAATGATTCCAGATTTATTAATATTTTACAAATACTTAATTAATGTGGAGGCATGGAAATGGGAAAATTAGTGAATTATAAATGAGTTTAAAAAAAACAAAACACACACCAAACATATGTAGGTACATCAGTCTTTTCAAAGAACAGTTAATGTAACTCACATCCTAAATTCCTAGATCTACCTACCACTTCAAACATTTTGATGTTTGCACTATATGACCTAAAGAGAAGTCTACGTGATTTTCTCCTGGATTCTTGAATTCAGAGTTTAACTTAAAATACTTTTGTCAGTCAGGATGCTATAAGATAGACATAAGAAAAACACTGAGGTAGGTAACAAGGAAAGAAGGAGAGAGAGTCTGTGATTCCTGGCTCTCTTAAGTTTTGCTACTGTGCTGTGGCATAAAGGGAGCATTTCTAGTTAATCAAGGAGATGCAGATTAAAAAGATAAAACTAATTTAAGTCTGTAGCATTCTTCCATTACTCTGTCCTACACCATAATGCACTATGTCCTCAGTCCCTGCATTTGACTAGAAGCACGATACAGATTTGAGAGGTTTCTGCAGAACACTGTGAGCTCATTCTTATGTTTTGTCCCTTGATACATTCCCAAATTTCTCTGTAGTCTACTATTTTACATTCGTGTTTTAAAATGTTCTTCCTTCTTTGGTGCATTGCCTGCGTTTATGTAAATTAAATCACTCTGTAAATTGTTACTCAGCCTTTTGCTTCTCTTCTTTAAGGCTTGTACAGTCTATACCCTCATGAACAGCTTTTGCAAATGGAGCAGTGTAACATCACAGCACTTTTTAAATCAGTTATTTCTAAGTTTAGACAGCATGATCTTAACGGGAGGGCTCAAGCATTTCCACGATGGATATGGGTGCTAAATTTCCAGCACTTAAGATGTTTATTATAACCAAAAAGTAGCTTGCTTAAGCTCTTGCAGCCAGTGTGGATCCCTGTGCAATTGCATACTGCCAACAGAGAACTCTTGTTCGTGTATCATGTCTGATGATTTTCTGGACATCTATACTGAGTTTTTTTTTTTTTTAATCAATGGGTAGACTGAACTTCATCTAGACATCTCAGCAAAAAGCACTGAAAGAATTGTTGCCTTTCCAACACACAGGCATCAATTTTATTTAAAAAAAATTTCAATAGTATGATGAACTGCCTTCCCAGAAGATGATTTATAGGGCATCACTGCTCTCTACTTCTCTATCCCCTATTATCTAATGTCTTCTACTGTGAGTGGGAATAGTAATTAGCTTCTTACTGGCAGCATTGCTGTAATAACAGGTCCTAAGATCTGCAGCTCAAAAGTTACAGGAACAGGTATTATCTCTTAATAGGCTAGCTAATATAATCAGGGGAAAAAAAAAATGTAGTAACGTTTTTTGGGCATACCAACTTTCTGAAATTATTTCCAAGCTAAAATGAGCTGAGAGCAACTGCTGGGAGTTTAATTAGAAATATATTGGTCAGACCACCTCTGAAAGGAAAAGCACATGGTACCTGTTCAGTAGAGGAGACTTTAGGGAGCGAAAAGGATAATGAAGTAGCTTTGTCTACAGGAAGGAAAAAGACAGATCATTTATAACCTGGGGAGCAGTTATGTGGGTAGAAGGGAGAAAAGATTATGAGTCCATAGCTTCTGGGGTCCAGCAGAGTTGTAGCTCCCAATCTCATCTTTGAAAAGTGACTTGTAGTCTCTTTAGAATCAGGGCTGACAGATCAGAGATGAAGTGACTGTTCATGAAAACCATTCTGATGCCAGCAGTTGCACACTTTTCTTTTTCTGACCATTGTTTGCCAGAAATTTCACTTATTAAATCACTAAACTATTTTGTAACTTCATTTATCATCAAATTTAATTTATTAAATATATATTTTGTTTATTGTTGCCATATAAGACATCACAGAATGAGATAGCAAAGGTAGTAATTTTGTATTATGGCCATTTTTGTTTCTTGAGGCACAACTCTAAGAAGAATTTCACAAACAAATGCAAAGAACACAAAACAAAATAAAGGGTTGTTTAGAGATTCCATAACCAAAAAAAAAAAAAGAGAAATTTTGCTCTTGGTCATGTATACTACCATTTGCAGAATACCAGAATTTAGAACTAAAACCCTCAGTCGTGCTTTCTTCCTCTTGCTCTCTGAAATTTAAACTTGCCCTATGTTAATCAACAGACAGATTTCATGACAGTGAAACCCACATCTCCTGTAACGATGCTACTCTCTAATTTGTCTCTGTGAAGAGTAAAGATTTTTGATCTTTACCCTTTAAAGTTTTGCACTATACAGCTGTTAGCTTCAAAGTACACACACAAAAAAAAATAAACGGGCAGGTCATGAGGGCAAAGCCATTTCAGGAAATTCACAGGAAATTCAGCACAGATAATGCAGCCTGCATTCGTGAGCAAAACCTGGCTTTGGTTATGAAAACTGAATGCTCATACTGTTTGAAAATAACACCTCATGGATGAATACATGCATACTTTTGGGGTGGACAGATCCCAGTACACACAATCTCACGTTCTTCACTCAGGTTGTGCCTTTGGAGGGAAACTAGCTATACCATTTCAAAAGAAAGCTCAGGATTAAATAACATGTAAAAATGCTGGACTCAGTCAGGGCCATAGGAAGAAGTCATAAGAAACATAGTACACATTTACCCTAAGTATTACATTTATTGCTTTTAAAAGAGCGTGAAAATAATAATAAACCAAAATCATATTTTATTATGTCTGACCTTTCGAGAATTTGTAATGAGAAGGAAGGTTTGTAGAGCTGAAAAGTTTCCACTACTGTAGCAGCTTATTCATTCATTTTAGGCTGTGCAATGTCGTGCAGTTGTATTTATGAATCACCAATGACTGAGGAATGGCCTATTAAAATAAATCAATTTAGAAGTAGAAAAAATTGCATTCATCTGTACCTTTACTACATGTCCATTGCCAACAGTTTGAGCACACTGCAAATCAGACTGGGTGGATGAAGGAGTTGGCTGGACTGGACTATTCTGTTGGCTGGGCTTCTGTTCAGGTAAGCCTGCTGCTTTTCTTCTCTGGGCTGCGATTTGAGACAAAACATTATCTGCACTGCCACCTAAGGAAAAAAGAATCCAAACACAGCGTCAAGGAGACCATCATTTTTAAAAGTCTGTTAATCCTCAATTTGCCTTTCTTCACCACTCATTTCCTCTTCAAAACAGACTGCACTAAATAAGAGAACATAAATACATGTAAGAACAGCAAGGCTCAGATCTGTTCAGCAACTGTCAGCAAATGAGACAAGATTCAACCAGGAGCCAGTCTTGCCTATACAAGCACGTACATAGTTGACTTTCATACTCTTGGATATATTTCATGAATTGCCTCACCGTATCTCTTTACAGAGACAATACAATGGCAGATACAATGTTTACCCCTTGTTTTTTAATTAAAAAATATTTTTAATTTAAACAAAAAAGCAAGCAACACATGTAAGCTCCATGAAATACACACAGCAATGAACACGTATATGCCTAATTCACCACTGGTGGACTCAGTAAAATCAACAAGGTTTCTCTGAGACAGGGGTTAATGTGTGAGATGTGAGGTTTTTGTTCCCTTACATATCCCTTACATACAAGGTTTTGTTCCCTTTGTATCCAAACTTCAGTCCTGTTCCAACAGTTCATAGAAGTTTTGATTATGCAGCAGTACAAGCCCTCAAAAGAGGTTTAATTTCTTCTACGATCATGAGAAATACCTTTTTTTTTTTTTTGCGTGAACTCAAGTGACTTTTGTATTAAAAACAAGGGAAGCACGGTACCTGATCTGTTATGCAGTTCTCCTCCGTGCCTGTTAATTCCTGCAATGTTGTTGGATCCACCAGAAGAATGGGGAGAATGGTTGAAGTTGTTGGAATTTGAAGGAGATGCAGGTCTTCTTGCAAATGCTGGTAATTTGACTGGCCTTGTACCTTTGCTAACAGACATCTGAAAAATAAAAATAATTTTTATCTTTCTTACTTGAGCAAAACAACAAAAAAAATTCAATGACTATTTACTGTAAGTTCAGAAACTTTCTCTGTAAAATAATCTTATCTTACATTTACAAATACATTTATAAAAACATATATAATGTATTGAATATATGTAGTTATATAAATGCATGTAACATTGAATATATATCATGTCATTCATTGAAGATATAAAAAAGAAGATTAATTCTCCTTAACCTTTGGCCAACATAAAATGTGCGTACGTGCAATGCACCTGAGAAACAGTATAGGAAATATTATGAACAGTGGCAAAAAAAATCACATGTAAAGCTTCTTTCATGCAGAATCCTTTTTTTTGTTTGTTCCTCCTATTTTACAGAACAGATTTACTACATTTCTCTCCTTTCTCCTACACATTCCCCTACATTCCCTACAGAGGGATCCATGGCTAGTTCTCCTCTACTTGCCCTGCTCCTCACGTGCTCCTCATGGGACCCAACTATCCACTTACAATCATCTTCCTACAATCATTTACTACAGCTATCCTTTCCAGATGATGAACCAAACTTTACCTTCCTGGGATCTATCAATTGCCTTCTCCACACGTCTACTAAAATGTCTTTATTGTCCCATTTCTATAACGGACAAGAAATACAATTCTGGACTAGTAATATAAACTCTTCTTCAACCTTCAATTTAAGAGTCGTAATTAAGGAAGCAAGACCTCTTTTTTCCTACTAACTATGAAAGCAAAGGTTGTCAAAGTTGTTTTGCTTCCTGAAAACAAGGTATTTTCCTTTTGTTTTGTGTTTTCACTACAAAAAAAGGGAAAAAAAAAGTAAAATCAGGATCAGGCAAGCTCCTTCTATAAAAATTAGACTTTATTCAGACTTTTCCCCCTTTTACACTATTTGTACTGAGTCTGTACGTCTTCAAGCCAATGTGATCACCATTGCTACTGTTTTGTCATATACTAACCCTTTCAGCATATTATGCCATTGTATTTTCATATACAATATAGCTCACCAGTGTTTTTTCTCTTCCCTTCAGGTCCTAAAAATTGAGAATTTTCTATTCTTTTCTTCTCCCCCATGCTGTCTTCAAAAGCAGAGCAGTTTCTGCCACACTAGAATGACTGCACCTACCTTGGCAACTAAAATGTATAGGTGGAACCAGTTGTCACTTCAGCAGTTTGCAACAAATTCATTATGGCTAGACATTATTCTGGTTTACAGCAAACAAGTAGTTTTATTTTATAGAGACCTTTCATCCTATTTATGTTCCCTCCACAGAGACATATATTCTTCTTAGACAGGAGATCTTAAAAGGACAAGCCATTACTAGTGACAATGGGTTCAAAATAACGTCTAAACACAAAACCAGCGTGACTCACCAGCCAGCATGCCCTGGACGTTATAATACATGGTATTTTTTCACATATTTCGTTTACTTACTACATCAGAGTTCCCACTGCTGTTAAAATCGTGCTTGATCACTCTCTGTGGCCAGGCAGTTCTCATCTGTTCAGCTTTGCCATCTTTGTTGATTCGTGTTCGGTCAGAATTCCAAAGCTCAAAACTCGAGGGTGGTAAGAAAGGGGGTATCACTGCTTTCAGTTTATCGCTGGGCAGCCTGGTAAATGGAGCACTACTTCTCAACTGAGAGAGGAAAAGAAAGAAAGGAAAAAAGAAAAGAGACTCTTCTTAGAAAGCTAATTGGGAGCTAATGATGTAGTTTCAAAATCAAATAAAAAGATGGAGACAGATGCATTTAAAAAAAAAATAAATGGAAATGAAATATAAAAGTAGTATTTGTGAAGATGTACAATACATAATAGCAGACACATCCAGTGTTCATACTGGCACCAGTGAACAAGCTCGTTCATTTGATGCAACAAACACAGTTCATTAAGTGACAGAAGCTGTTCCTTTCTTGTCATTTTAGCAGGAATGTTAACAAGTAGTTTCCAACGAAATAACAAACAGGATGCTTGGTAAGGTTGTCTACTCTGAATTCCTAGATAAGACACCTAGAAATAGTGAACAAATATTTGTTCCTGCTCTATGTGTATTCTCCAGAAAAAAGAAGAGAACAACAAAAATGACACTGGGTCCCTGGAGTTCTGTCAGTCAGTCATATCAATATTTGCTCAATCTTTGTAAAAGAACACATAAAAAAATCAACAGCCAAACTTACTGACATCTCCAGGGAGTAAATTGTGGGGGAACTTAACGCTCCAGTGTAACAAAAGTAGAAAGAGAATAACATAAGCACACATCCCAAACTAAGTATTTCATGGTTTCCTCCATGATTTCTCACTTTCACATTGCACTGTGCTCGATGTTTCCCTCATAGCATACTTCATTAGCTGTTCAATCTACTTTACTAATTCATTACTGTTCGTACAAAGGTATAGACTGCTCTTTAAAAAAAGTTCTTGAAAACTTTACGTGAAAAAAGTATCTACCAAGTATCTCCCAAGAGCTGCCATACTGTACTATTTGAGGCACTTACTAGTCTACAGAACTACAGATGTACCACAGCTTGTCAGTTCCTGTTTAGTGACTACCGACAACTTATAGTTCTCTTTTTAATGGTTACTTGGACAGCAGGTTAAAAAACAAAAACTAACAAGAAACATGTAGCTGTATGATCTTATGAATTGGACTGAAGATCCCAAGAGCACTGCAACATACCATGGTTGTCAACAGTTCATCATTCTTCCCTCCTTTTGCAGTGTTTACACCTGAAAAAAACATAAATGAAATGTTATTGTCTACATGCCCCTGCTTCTTATTCTCAATGACAGCTTTTGTTTTCAAACATTCAACAGCTGTATCCCCTATGAGCACACACAAGCAAATTTTCCACTGAGACTTTCAGTTACCTAAATTAAAGTTAAGCTGATAATCTTATTTCACATCACAAACTGGAGGGGTTTTGCACAGAGAGCATAATTTCACCAGATGTGCTTTGCAACTTGGGTTTTTCTGATCTTTTGTCTCAGGTTTATTTTTTAACACAAACTGGTTGTCACTATAAAAAAATAAGTTCATCAAGAATACTAATGATTTTTGATTGAGCTGTTTCTCCTGTCAAATTTAATGGTGCTTGCTACAGAACAGTAACATTGCTACATTAGCATTTTCCTGCTGAAATGATGTTGCAGGTGTTCAGTACAGATACATGATGTGATTTTTCAGCTCCATTAAATTAAGCAAACACTAAATCAATAAATTAGAAATGGTATCATCTTGACTATCCCCATGAGAGTTCATTTCCCATCAGACAACTCTGGGTTTACCACTACCTTTGTTATTTGTGACCCAAGCTGTTGGAGCATCAGAGGTTCCGGAGGTGTCTGTATCACTCTGTGGTGCTTTTATGGTGGAATTTAATGAAGATTCAGGCCCATCAGGAAAAGGCCCAAACTGATTGGAAGAAAACCCATGGCGCAACGTCTGAGTCAGCTTCAGCTTGCGGAATCGATTGGACATCCTGCTCCACCAAGACTAGATTGAGAAGGAAAAAGAAAAATAAGTTCCAACTAAAAAAGGAAAAGAAAAGTACAATTAAGTACTCTTTACTGCAGTGATGAAGGAATTTTACAGGGAAACTACAAAAGAATGTTAAAATGGTTTGCAATCGTCAACAGAATTCTTCCCCATGGGTTGTATAGGTAAGATTCACCTTTCTCCTTATATTTCATTTGACAAAAAGCTTACAATATTTTTCTACTGTATCTAGAAAGACAAATTAGATAAAAACATTAGGACAATTTGAGTGAGAATTTTTTTGCAGCTACATGGCAATTACTTAATCTTACAATAAGCTTCCAACTTGTCCAACACTCTCTGACATCAATGAACTGGCATACATGTTTTCTTCTTTTTAGAGCCATTCACAAAAGTTTATCTGACCCACATGAAAGCCTCTCCTTAAGATTTTAAAAACTGGTGGCAAACTAAAAGAGTTCTAATAGCATTCCTATCAGAATCAAGAATTGCAATACATATTGTGCTGCTGTACAGATAAACTTAAACCCTTTCAGACTGGAGAGACTATAGACCGACAGGCAAGAAAGACCAGCTGTGAAAACAACACAAGCCTAAGGACTACTGCACCTGCAGCTTGCACCCATATAGGTATTGATTATGTGGCAATTGTCTGAGCTTTGCTCAAGAATTTATACAAATAGATTACAAATTTCTATATTTTTGTAGGCAGATGATATAAAATGCTTCAAGTATTCAGGATGATTACATTTTTTCCTGTTACATTTCTCCAGACTATACAAGACTTCTAAGTCAATATTAAGAAAACCCATGCAGGCAGTCCATTAAACATCATGTGGCTTGGAGGTTAATAAGTCAAGATTCTAAATATGTCCTGACTATTTCTTAGTAAAGCTACTTTGGTTTCTGGAACACTTTAAAAAAAATAAATAAAAAGATATTTTAAAATGATGGTATTTCATCAAGGCTGCTTTATAAGATACCCAACCCAGACCTATACTTTCCTTGTTTACTCTTTATTCTTAGCCATTCCTTCTCACCATATATATTCCCCTCTCTCCCTGACATTTAACATTTCTGAACTGCTTTCTGACATATCTCTTCCTAACTGTCACAGAGCAGAACTAAGTAATATAAATTGCAAACTTACTCTCCATAATTCAATCCTTCCAGCAGATGATCATTAAAAAGATTTTAAATCTGCTCAGAGCATTACTAATGGACAGAGTCCTCAGACCTCTCTATCTCTTTGGAGTCATAACTAATAAAGATATACACTACTTTCATCAACAAAGAGCTGGTGGAAAAAGAGAGACAAATAGTTCCGAGAAAGCAGTAAAAACCACATAGTTCAGCATTTATTCACCTTCCAAAAGGAACTGAAAGGACAAAAATCCATCTAGTATTAATATGGAGAACAGTGATCTTACAAAAGAACTTGATTGTACAACGTCATTTGCTTGTTACGGGAACAAGCTAGCTTCACTGGGCAAAAAGATCACTTCTCAGTTCCCCTCATCTTTGCTACTCTTTATAGGCTTCTGATCTGCTAACATAGGCTCTCACCACGAAGTACCTAACATGGAGTAGGTGAAGCCACTACACTACCATACAAAGTACTCTACTACTCTCTGGCATGGAAGGAAAGCTGGTAGAGAGGCTCATCTTGTCTTCTGGTGATCAGAGTAGGGTCATCTGAGCTGTGGAGCATCCAGCGTGTTGCTGCAGGAAGTTGCGGCCTACCTTGCACATGAGAGACAGAAGCTAGAACAAGGGGCTTTAAGCTAGATTGAAAAAGCCAAATAAAAATGCATCCATGGTTAAAACAGCATCTGTCAAAAGGCTATGATCTAGTAACAATGGGAGAATACAATAGTATCAGAAAACAGAAAAGAGGTGTTGCCACTTGAGAAATCTCTTATCTACTTTTAACAATATTAGAAAAGAAAGAATTAGGGAAGCACTGGAAATCTGTGTCTTAAAGCAACTTTATAAGCAACTTTATCCTAAAAAAGAAACTGAATGTGATAATTTACATTGCTCTGCTGCTGACATTGAGGGCACTGTTGGCTGAAAAAGCACCGGCAACAAGGAAAGAGGAAATAAGATCTTTGCGTACACTAAGGACGCAACTTTGTTTCCAAGTCCAGAAAATGGTGGGAAACTATTTCTACTACTACTTCTTAGTTCCTAAGTGAACCTCTAAGTAAAAGGGGTAAAGGATGAGAAAACAGTCATCGACCACACAGAATCACAGAATGGTTTGGGTTGGAAGGGACCTTAAAGACCACCCAGTTCCACCCCCCCTGCAATAGGCAGGGATATCTCCCACCAGACCAGGCTGCCCAAAGCCCCATCCAGCCTGGCCTTGAACACTTCCAGGTATGGGGCACTCACAGCTTCTTCGGGCAACCTGACCTAGTGCCTCCATCACCCTCTGAGTAAAGAATTTATTCCTAATATCTAAGCTAAACCTACCCTCTTTTAGTTCAAAGCCATTACTCCTTGTCCTATCCCTATGCTCCCTGACACTGAGTCCCTCCCCAGCTTTCCTGTAGGCCCCCTTTAGTTACTGGAAGGCTGCTATAAGGTCTGCCTGGAACCTTCTCTTCTCCAGGCTGGACAACCCCAACTCCCTCAGCCCATCTTTGTAGGAGAGGTGCTCCAGCTCTATGATCATACTTGTGGCCATCATCTGGACTTGTTCTAATACTTCCACATTCATCTTGTGCTGGGGACCTAGAGTTGAATACAGTACTCAAAGTTGGGATCTCACGAGAGCAGAGTAAAGGGGGAGAGTCACCTCTCTCGACCTGTTGGCCACGCTTCTTTTGATGCGGCCCAGGATTTGCTTGGCTTTCTGAGTTTTAAGTGCACACATTGCTGGCTCATGTTGAACTTCTTGTCAACCAACACCCCAGGTCCTTCTCCTCAGGGCTGCTCTCAATCCATTCTCCACCCAGCCTATATTTCTGCTTGGGATTGCTCCTACCCAGGTACAGGACCTTGAGCTCAGCCTTGTTGAACCTCATGAGGTTTGCACGGCTCCACCTCACAAGTCTGTCCAGGTCCTTCTGGATGTCATCCCTTCCCTCCAGTGTGTTGACCACACCACACAGCTTGATGTCATCAGCAGACTTGCTGATGGTACACTCAATCCCACTGTCCACATCACTGACAAAGATGTTAAATAGTGCTGGTCCCACCTAGAACACCAGTCATCACTGATCTCCACCTAGACATTGAACTGTTGACCTTGACTTTTGGAGTGCGAGCATCCAGCCAATTCCTTACCCACTCAGTGGTCCATCTGTCAAATCCATGTCAAATGCCTTGAACAAGTTCAGGTAGATGTCATCAGTTGCTCTTCCCCTATCTACAAATGCTGTGATCCCACTGTACGAAGCCAGCAGATTTGTCAGGCACAATCTGCCCTTAGTGATGTGCCTGGTTAACAAACTATTGAAATAAGCTTGCACAGATTAAAACAAAAAGAACTGATTACCTGGAGTAATTACAGACAACACAAACTCCGAACCAATATTATCTTCAAGGTAAGTGAAGAGGATGGAAGAAATTACAGAAGCAAAAGGCAAATACATTACCACACTTCCCCAAAGAAGAAAATCTGAAAATTTACTGACTAATCAGCTTAATTTAAAGTCACAGAATCAAAAAATCACTTAGGTTGGAAAAGACCTCCAAGATCATCAAGTCCAACCTAGCAAGGTTACTTTGCTGGATAACTGAGTCTATCACTAAACCATGTTCCTAAGCACATCACCTACATGTATTTTAAAGACCTTCAGGGATGGTGACTCAAGCACTTCCCTGGGCAGCCTGTTCCAATGCTTCACAACCCTTTCAGAGAAGAGATTTTTCCTAATATCCAACCTAAAGATCCCCTGGAATAACCTGAGGCAATTTCTTCTTGTCCCATCATTTGTTGCTTGGGAGAAGAGACTGACCCCCACCTCTCTACAACCTCCTTTAAGAGATAGAGAGAGATAAGGTCTCCCGTGAGCCTCCTTATCTCTAGGCTAAATAACCCCACTTCTCTCAACCATTCCTCATAAGATTTGTTCTCTAACTTGAAAGGACATCACTGAAAAAACTTTGTATGTACTCACAGCTCATAAAAGACAGCTGGCATAGGTTTGTCAGGAATAAATCACACCAAATCAATCTCTCTGACAGACTAACTGGTGAAGTGGCAGAAAGGAGGAGAAGCTGTAACATAGCTTAACATTAATAAAGCTTTTATCAATATTCCATGTACCATTCTCTGAACAAATGACAAAATATGCTTCTAGTAAAATTAGGAGAGGAAAAGCGTGATAACCAAAAGACACATTAACAGACAAATTACCAGCAATTTACTCCAAGATGAGTAGAGCATATTCAGTGGTGTGAAACGTGAGCTTGGAAATAGTCGTTAACAACATCAATGATGAAACAGCATTAATTTTGTACAGTCTGTGTAAGACATCCATCTGGACGGTTTTGTGAGCACCTTAGATACTCCAAATTACACTGATGAATTGACTTCAGGAGGTCATTACACTGATGAATTGACTTCAATTCACTGATGAATTGAATTCAGTGGGGGGGGGGGGGGCAAGGTCATATGTAAGCAGAAGAAATCAAGTGTATAAATACAGAAAAGGGAATAATAAGAAAAACAGCTGTACTGAAGAAAAAAGAAAATCAGAGTTCTAACATAGCACCAACTAAGCATATGTCCCCTAAGAATAGGTCAACAGTGTCTTACTACTGCAAGAAAATGGCAAATTTCACTGACCACCCCATGAGATACACGACTGTGAAAGTAGCTTTTGTACCCTGCCATGTAATATTGAGACCTTAGTTAGAATCTCATTACTTGTTTTGGACACCTGACCTTAAGACTAATACAGACAAACTAGAAATAGGAAGAAGTTTAGGAAACAGTCTGCAAACAAGGAAATATGAATACATTTTATTATTATTATAGAAAATAAAAGATTTAAGAGAATTTTCATCTTTTCTAAGTATGTATATAATTCCTATAAAGGTGAAGGTGGACACTGGTAACTGAAAAACAATTGACTTAATACGCAGCAAGAGAGATTTAGCTTATACCAAGGGAAAAAAAAACTGACTGTAGGAACAGACAAGCAGTGGAACCAGCTGCAAAATTAGACTATGGACCATTTTCATCACAGTGAGAGAAGAGAACAGAAACTTTGTCAAGGATGTTCTTGGCATATTCGTTCTGTCTCCTTACATAAAGACAGGTGGGCTCATCAAGTTCCCTCTCATTCCTCCATTGCTGCGATTCCACGTTTTGCCATCTGCACTGACCTAGACAGAAAATTTATGTACTGTCTGAGTGACTATAAATAGCTCACCGAAACCTTCTGGGCAATTTGTTTTACAGTCTTGGCTCAGCACAGAGGAGTTGTCCACATGGAAGCACCACTTCTACAAAGCCAAGGACAAATCCCTCACTTGTGCATTCTCCTCACGCACTGGTCTAAAACAAGATGTGTTTGATGACCCCAGTCACTCTGAAAATATCATTTTTACTCTGTTTATTCTCAGTATGGAGAATAAGATATGTAACATACTCCTGATCAGACAGAATAGTTAATAAAGCACTAAGCCATTTTGGAAGAGAGGGTTGTATTTGCTTTATAGATATGCACATATGCACACATACACAGAATTATATAGAATATTTCTGTTGAAAAAGTGCTTAAGACTTAACTTGCAAACTCTGTAATGTTTTGATGTTTTTCAACCAAATATTCCAACATTATATATGTCAAAATATTCAATGTCAGTACTCATATTTAAATCTTTATCAACAAATCCTACAAAATTGTTTTTTTCTAATTTTACCTCAAAATCTTACATGACCTCAGTTCATATATGACCCCAGCCTTGGACCCCTATCTGTGCAAGAGTTGCAATCTGACTTGCAGTTGATCTGCTTTCTGTAATGCCAAAGACTGTTCTGAAATCCCCAAGCTAGGTAAGTGCATTCCTAAATAGGCCCACCTAAACCAATACTGAAGTTGTATCATATTGAATAATGATATGAATTTTTTTTCTTTTTTTTTTTCCTTTTTTTTTTTTTTTTTTTTTAACAATTTATCATTGTTAAAATTGCAAAATCAATTTGAGCTAAAGTAGAATTATAAGTGGTCTTTAAAATTTGTGTCAGAAATAGCCTGGAAATTAGCATGTGTGTTTCCAAGATTCCAATTTTAGCATAACACTTATGCTAACAATGTGAGATTACAGAATCAAGGAAATTATGAGGTGTAAGATCATCAATGAATTTTCACCTAAACAAATAAAATCAGCAACAACAACAAAATAAGCTAATAACTTTTTCCTTCTTTTTTTTGAACACAGACAACGTAAGTCACAATGTCCTTGTTCAAATGGCACACACTCCTACTGTCTCCTACTGGATTACTGCCAATTTCTAGATAAGCATACAGTGTTCCAGTGACTCTCCAGAGGACATGTAAGCCTGAATTGCACCATCTTCCATTTTTCATATTAAAACCCCTGCTAATTTTTCATATTAAAACCTTCTTAATTTTCAGTGCCAACCTCCATTCATGGTTGAAATGAAGTCCACCCTCTCTCGTAGAAGTCTACCACTTCATGATGAATCTAAACCCTTCCTTTTTATTCTTCTTACAGTATTATGATGAAGCCTCTCAAGTCTGGGCTGTCCTGCACGTAGTCACAGTATTTTCAAGTACACTACCTGGACTTCAGTTTACTTCCTACATCATGCTTTTCTTCTTCTAGTGTTCACTAAATACCACAGAAGAAAAATATAAAGAACTACAACTGGAAATTCTACATAGAGCAAATATATAAACAGGCAACTTCTTACTTTGTTAGGAGATCCCAAACGCATCCACTCCAATTTCAAAGTAAAAAGATCTGCTATGAGTAAAGGAAAAGTCTACTAAAATTGGAGTACATTTGGATGATTTAAAATTAAGATCATAATGGAAATTCATTTCCAAACTCATGAATATAATACATTCTACTATTTAATTATGGCCTCTATTTCTAGGCACTGAAATGTGCTTTGATGCTGACTCTTCTTTAGAAGTCTTCCCTTTGCCTTGTTACTTGAAGAGAAAGAAAGCTGAATATCATAACACCAGGAAACAACCAGGAATTCAGAAGGGGAAAAATCCCCACAACTAGTTACATATTAGATCCAAAGTACTTCTTAGCAATGACCTTCTCTGCTTCATTCAGCAAGAGTGACTGAATATGTTTACCTTTAAACCTCCTTTGTCATCTGGCAGTATTGGGACATTTAAGGATTGCCTACTTCTGGAACAAGGCAAAGATGATCTGTTGTTGAGTTTATTCTTGTCTTTGTCTACTTGCATGCATGCTGATGCGAGTAACCGTACAAGTTCTGTGTCTAAAAGAAAACAAATTAAGATACTTTTTAGTCTGTTTTGCTTTGCCAAATCATGACTGATATGCTGAAACACCTCTCAAACAAAGCAGAGGAATACACAAAACTTTGTTTCTTGGCTTCTGTTTCCCATCCCTTCTCCCCACACAGTGGGCTGCAGTCTTACCAATGCTTCTCTAAACACATGTATCAGTAGAAATAATCATGCCATTCAGTCATGTGTGACCAAACGAACTGCCTGCTCACACACTTTGTAGAAGTTAAGAACAGTACTGGGATGCTCCCTTTTCTCACCTGATGCAGAAGAGAGCAGAGAAAAAGGAATATTCTTTCTTCAAGTGTAGGTTGCAGAAAAGAAGCTTGAAATTAAATCCCAAAAGAGAAAGGAGATGTTCAGCCTGGACAATGAAGGGACTGAAAAGACAGGGTAAGAAAAAATATAGAGTAAAAAAAAATAAGGAAGAAAAAAAAAAAAGGAAGAGGAAGAAAAAAAGAATAAGATGAGGACAGGAAAGCAAGAAATATTCTGTGAAACTGTATTATATACAGGATTTTTATACAGGAAAAGAAGGGCAGACAGAACCAACCTATATTCCCCTTGCTGAACAAGATGAACTATTCTGTCCTACAAGCAGCTAGTTACAAGAAAAACACATTCACCATTATTTATTTTCTAAAATTTTATACTATTAGTTACCGACTTTTGACAAAGCAAAGCTACGTGCTAGCGATCAAAAACAACACTGAGTAAATGAACATGAACATTCTTTCCATTAGCACTACTGTTTTTCAGCTTCAGAGAAAGCAATCTAGCTACCAGGCAAGTTTAATAATAACGTCCCAAATTAGGTAGGCTAAACAAACTACAACAAAATCTAAATGTGTTTCATCAAAGTCTCCTCAAAGCACACTGGCTTTTTCTAAAGCACTCCCATGACTACTAACTTGAATGCCGAAGTGTGATTTAATCTTAGCCTTTACAGACCTAGTGGGAGCTCCAGCCAGTTCACTAGTCTTGTGCTGATTGCACTTTCTTCGTCCTGTCCCTTAACTGCTGCCAAATGGAAACTTCCAAGTTCCAGTTCCTAGCTCAGCACTAATGACAATATCTAAGCCACCACAAGTAAGTGCTATTGAACTGGCTCCGATGACACAAACAACATTTTAGAACACCTTCAAAAACAAAGATAAAAGGACCACAGAATATCCATTAGCCCATAAATGTATATATGCATCTAAACAACTGATTAAAAAAAAAAAAAAACATTTTCAGGCAGTATCCATTCTTGGTCTAGTCTAGCATAGACTGCAGTCAGTATCTTGAAGCAAATTTAATGCAATTTCTACGTCAAAAGAGATGTGTATCTGGTTATGTTGCAATTACAAACATTTCCTCAGTGCTCTCTGAAATAACATACCTGGATCATTCAGGAGCATTATCAGGTCAAAAGCTGTGTATCCATTTTTCGCACGAAGATTGACGTCAGCTCCTTGATTTAACAAATACTTTACAACTTCTTTGTTTCTTTAAGGGAGACAAAAAATGCTTATGTTAAAGAGAGAGAGTACCTCAGTACTCCATTTCCATCCTTTTGTATCATTGCTCCTTAATTAACGATCATAGTTTTACCTCTGCAATAGTTAACTAAGTCTAAAATGTGTCCACAATTTATTCAAGAGCTCCCATGATTCCTTTGTCAGTCACTGTTTACTCACTATAAATCACAATAATTGGCATGCAAATAGCCTAAAAAGAACATAATTTGAATAGTCAGATTCTTCATCTGACCCTTTGGAAATGATCACAGTATCTGTTGCCAGTTTCCCTTTGAAAGGCCATTACTGCCTAGGGCAAAAAAGCAAGTGGGAATTCAAAGGTCACTCCAGAAGTCATCACACAACATCGCTAATGCTTAAACATAGCTTCATATTCAGAACAGAAAAAAAATCCATTTAATAAAACCCCAACTGACTGAAGATAATTTATGAACTCCAAACAGTAAATCAGTTAATTAGAGACACAAATTTCCTTGAGGTATCTAAAATGCAAAAGCAAATCAGCAGTAAACGATAATACAAACACCTCCTAATAAAAGCTCATAAAAGCAAATTGCATAAAAGGAACTCATCATCCCATTCCCATTAACCCCTCTCCTTTCTCATATACCTGAATAAATCAGCAGGACTAGCCTTGCAAATTAAAAACAATACAAAATAAGCAATGACAACAAAGCTGTGGAAAATATTTTTAATATAAAATTCCTCTTACACTGAGACTAACCCTGTATAAAAACAAACCCTGTCACACGTAAGCCATACTGAAGAACAATGTGCTTAAGTAGCAATAGTTGACTGCCAACTCTAACTCTGAAGCTGACAAAAAGATCTCAAACAGATCTCAGAAGTAATGCTCTGAAGTGATCTTCAATCTGAACATACTCCAGATAAAGTCAACCTAAAATGAAGAATGAATGTTCTCTCTCTTCTAACAAAAACTCTGCTTTATCCCCACTGTATTTCCTCTGAACAATTCCCATTACTTCCTCTTGTCCTTAAAAATGTGTCCCAACCTTCTTTCCAGTCCTGTATCTTCAGGGCACGCAGAGGGACTCAATCCTCTATTGGCCCTGGCTCACTCAGACCTTGCTTGATCCTTCCTTCTAACTAGAGACTGCTCCTAAGAAGGGGTAAGCTGAGATTCTTCTGAGTATAAGGATTTCCAGTCCTTGTTATCACAGACAAGAGCAGCGTCTGAATGCAGACAGGAGTGTCATGTATTTTGATATTGCTAACTTTATGACAGAGATTACATGTGAAATTCAATTTATAAAATAGCTTTTGACTACAAAAAAAAAATCATTTCTCAGTGGACACACTCCGGAAAAGTTAAATGAAAACTTCTGAAGAGAGGAATTGTAAGAATGGTTTTAAGACTGGCAAACATGGCACACAGAAAGGTGATTACACTGAATTTCATAACTCTGCGTAGGCTTACAGCCCTGATCTGGGGTGATGCTATCTTACAAAAGGTCTAAAAGCCATCAAAGACTGGAAGTCGAAATCTGCACCAAAGCTCCTAGTGCCTGCCTGGAGCATGAAGATTCCAGCGCTTACAGAACAAGACTCGTGTTTCCATATATGCCACTCATTTTTAAAATCCAAACATGTTTGGGTCTGTTTTGAAAAGCTGAGGGCATACTACGTGTTTTAGAAGATTAAGGCCAAAAGCCTCTACAATTCTTTTAAGAGCTGTTTCCAGAGTCAATACCAGAAAGATCTTTTCTATCTGGATGTAAGAAGAATGAAACCTCTTTTCTGTGAGACTCAATGAGCATACAACTTACCCATGGTATGTGGCCTGCATTAGTGCTGTCCAGCCATGAACATTATCCTGTTTGTCAATCTCAGCATTTTTCTCAACAAGGAGCTGGACAAGGGGCAGCTGCCCAGTCACAGATGCAATCATTAACGGAGATGCACCATCAACAGTGGTAATATTGACCTGGCTTGAGTCTTCATCAACTATTTCTTTAACCAGCTGAAAGTTGCCTGCAAAACAGGGATATAAAAAAAATCTACATCAGGAACACAGAACTGCTTAGCCACTGAATTAATATGTACTTTGATTTGCTGACAGTGGTCTACGTTTAGTGGAATTAAAACAGAAGAAATAAGGTATGTACCATTTCAATGTATATAGTTCCTTAAAACATTTTGCATATTAGACAATAAAGCAGTGTCAATAACGACAGACTTATAGGTCTGTCAGTACTACAGAACTGCAATTCTACAGCTTCAATCATTAAAGATAAGCATTTGTACCGATCTCTGTTTCTTCATTTCGTCAACAGATTTTCACTGGCTACAGGAAGCTGTGATATAAGCTGGAGGCACTGTTTTCCCTCATAGTTTTACATACCTGCACACTTATAGCACAATTCTATTACAAGAATACTTTTCTCAAATAACTACTAAGCCATAAAGGCTGTATAAACTGCAGTGTATCTCATGGGAAGACATGGGCAGGGAACTTTTCCATAAAATTGTCTGAAGATGAGGTACAAGGAAAAGCAACAATGCTGGGACACCGCTGAGATGACTGCTTTGTCGTTCAGCAGGACTAAGATCCCTATTGCATTTTCTTGGACAGAAATCACAGAAAAGTTACAATTCTAGAACCAAGGAAGGTGGGCACAAAGGCACTCTGAAGGTGACAGAGGTCATTCTTGCCCCAAGAAGGTAGAACAACGCCCTAGGTTATATCGACCCGTAACTCCTCCTACAAAGGTTGTTCGCTGTTTCTGAAAACCACGACTGATACAATTCCACAGCCTCCCAGGGAATTAGTCTATACCGGTGTTCAAACTTCTTATATTCAGAATGTTTTTCGTTGTTGTTGTTGTTTTGTTTTGTTTTTTAAATTCTACTTCTGATATTTAATTTCCAATGCAAAACTTCCCTACTCCTTCCTCAAGAGTAAGGCATCATTCCTGTCATCTTTTTTAAAAAGTAAACCTAACGTTCAAGTTTCCAGATGAAAGAGGCTGGCAGTCACCGAGTTCTTGTCTAGACTACAAAAAAGCAGTGCAAAATATGCCACCAAACACATTTTAGCTAGGTTGCGTTTCTTTTTTCTTTTCCTAAATCTTAATAAAGGTAGGAACAAGCACTTTTTAAAAATGTCTTGAGGTAGTCAAGGTCCATCAGGGTAATCCTAAGCAGAGGGCTTAAATTTGCCCAGCTCCCTTACTTTTTTGATGTCATATGGCAGACAAAAGCACGGAAGAAGGAAAAACGATGAATATGTACCACTGCAGGAACAGCGGCAAAAAGAAGCAGACTGTCAACTGCCACGCAAATGCAAAAATTCTCATGCTTAAAAATAAAAATAAATAATAATAATAAAAAAACTTCAAATTGTAAACTGCTTTATGGCATGGACTACCTTCAACCCACTCACTGGTGTCAGCGTTTTCCTTGGAAAGACAGAATTCCAGATAAACACTGCAGGCACTTGAATAAATGCACTGAAACTAGCATCCACCCCCACTCATCATCTAATTTCTTGGAAGGGGAAAGAAAAGCACAGACCTCATTTTCCATGTCCCAATTTAGTAAAAGACACCAAGTGGCTTTTTAAACACAGAACTGCATCACAAACTGTGTTAAACAGAAACCCTGGAACATACAGAGACTCCAGAATTGACTTTGAACTCTGTCCTGGACACTTCTTAACCTAGCAGTCTTCTTAAACAATGCTGCCATCCACAGTTGTGTATTCTAGAGGGAAAAAAAAAAAAAAAAAGCAGCACACTGACCAATATTCATCTGACTCCCCCAAAACTCCTTCCTATCCAGCTTTCATGTTTTTAAATCTCAAACTAAAAGTCACACAGGTATGAGAAGGATGGCTGAACTTCCTAAAACGTAGCTGACATGAGGCTTTCCAGAATAAGTTTTGTCAGCTTACATGTGAAGAATTGACATGTATGGCTGAACTCCCACTACTGCTACCTATCATCTCTTTCTTCCTCACAATTATGTCTGCCTATTTCCAGTTCTGTTAGCCCCAAAAGCCATAAAGTTTCTGAGATGGTGACTTACAATGCTTAGTTAAAAAGCAACTGTTTAACTGCAGTACCAAACCCTGGATTAGATCTCGATGCTAGGGCCAGGCTTGACCATATGAAAATACAACTCTGAATTTTCAATAGGAACGAACGCAATAAGAATAAAACTTAGAAGATAACTGTTGATTTAAAGGTGTGTTGCTGAAATCCATTTGGACAGATGTTGAGAAACAGTGGCATTTTCCTTCACAAAATCATCCACGTACAAATAAAAAAAGACACAAAAATCCATCAAAAGGGTACTAACTCAGAGTTCTCCTTCAGGCTGCAGCTCCCCACTGAAAGCAAGAAGATAAATCTCATCAGAGCATTCATGATTACGTTACAGGTAGGAGCAGGTACATGGACAAAAAAGGTAGAATGAGAGGTAGTTGTGCTCAACCCTGAAGTTCACTTATTCTACACACACACATCACAGTCCAGACGGGTACAGCCAGCTTTCTATGGATCAGGTTTTATTTGCCAGAGACACAGACAGCACAGCTTTGTTACACAGCACAGTATTACTACAGCCACAAGGCTGTATTACCAGCAGCTCCTCGCTGCCTGGGATGTCTTGGCCCCAAGTAAGGGAAGGCTGACTGGGGAAAGACCCTTATGAGACTCTCATAGGTCTCATGGGACACCTCTCACGAGTTCATAGGATGTAAGATTTAACCTCACATGAGAATGACTTCTTTCCTTATTTGAAATGATATTAAATAAATCCATCAACTCCTTTGCTTTGACTGTTTTCTTTTTTTTTTTTTTCTGTCCATGTAGCTAGGACCGCTGATGGTGAGCTACAGGTGCTATCGTACATATATACTTACATGGCAAAACACCAACTATGAAAGCAGGAATCAGATGAAGTTCAAAGACTGAACCTCTCTAAGCTGTCAAAGAGATCGCCAACGGGGTAGAGTTTCTGATCTCTGACATTATCAGCAACCTCAGCAGAAAGCGAATAGTCTTGTTTCCTAAGCCAATGCCATCAGATGGCAATACTCAGGCCAAACCCATAATTTCAGCACCTTTTCCTATGCTAGAAGATCCAGGAAAATAGGTAACCAGAAAACAGTTAGCCATTCAGCAGGAGTGCAACCCGTCACTGCTTGGATCAAATTTACATCAACAGGATGGCACTGGCCACAAAACAGATTTATCAATTGTGTGCTCTTGAAAAGTCGCTCCTACTCATGAAAGAACGTGCAGGATTTGAGATAATTGTCCTTTTCCTGAAGCAACTTTAAACAGCAATGAAAATGTTCATACAGAGTAGAGACCAGTGTATTTTTGCCAGTTTTATTTTTATACTTCAAGACTACCAGGAAGGAAAAAATAAATCATGTTAAAGGTAGCATGGTCTTGGAAACTACTAAACCACACCATTGTGGCATGGAGGGCACGACAAGGAGCTCATAAAGACTTTCCCATATCGGAATGTAAAAAAAAATAAATACAGAAATAAATGTATCTTTAAAATGAAAAAGAAAGAAAAAAGTAGTTGCATGTTAAAACAGAACACAACTCAGTTTCCCATGTTAGCAAACAAGCGTACTCTGTAGTTGCAAGAACCAGACATGATGGAAAAATCCTGTCAGTACTTACCCAGTTTCAAAGCATGGAAGATGTCAGGTTGCCTCTTTTCTGTATCTGAAAAACATAAATATTTCTGTTAAGAGTTATTTAAAAGGCAAAAAAAAAATCTAGTAAAATTTTATAGAAAAATATACAATATATAGAAAAATATATACATAAATATACTATAAAAGATGCTTGCACAGGCATTTATTAAGAACGAAGACAGCACAGATGTTTATTCCCTTTGGGAACAACGACTCACCTGTATGGCTCTCTGTGCAGAGGTAAGACTACACACTGTAACATACCAGTACTGCCTCTGCCTTTCAACTTCCATTCTGTATCAGGAAATTTTATTTGGAAACGTCTGTTTCCTGCCTGGAAGACTTAAATATCAATGAAAGAACCACAGCACAGTTCTGTGGTCTGGTGTAATTCTCTGTACAACAGCAAGCACTCAAATAACACAGGACTATTTGGGAAAGGGATTCAAAAGGAGTTTTGTAAGATGCTCCCTTTTTACTTCCTCTAGAATACTGACAAGCTAATTTTTGAAGGTCACAAAAATAATAGTGATGATTCAAAGACACAGGTTTTTTGTACATTAATAGAGATCCTCCAGCTCCCAGATGGTCATCATCTTAAAAAGAACTGTAATTATTACAACTGTAAGACTTTGAGTGAAGGATCTTTCATTCTACGTGCCTTCCCAGTGCTTTGAAACGGTTGGCAATATGTACAATGAGGAAAAAATAGTGACATATTTTGCACCTTCCACTCAAGCCAGAAAAACATATCCTCCTCTGTCTTCCAAAGCGTTACTGCCACTACAGAGCCAATGGGGCAAGCAGATTTGTAGGAAAACAAGTGACATTGAGAGGTCTCATGGGTCTGATTCTGTCATTTTTTGGTAAAGCAGAAAAGGTTCATGTTCATGGCTTGACTTCAAAGAAAGTCATTTAGAAATGCTGAACAAAAAACAGTTGCTGAAAAGCCCCCCAAAACATGAAAAACTCTTATTTTAAGACTAGGAACTAGAGCTGTGGGTCCTATGTTTTCTCCTAATTAAGAAACTGCTCTTATAGAAGGAACTATGTATGAACTCACTGTTGGAAAACAGATCTCAAAAGACTAATTGAAGAAAGGACAGGACTCTACACTTGGCAAAGTGCAAAGCCTGGAAGAGATGCTGCCTCAGGGAGCAGGAGACCACGAGGAGGTGCCAGAACACACAGGCAACACCCAGGCTGTCAGGGGCAGTTCTGATTTTGTTCCTGAAAACAGCCCATAGGAGAGAGATGCTTTCATTTAGAATGCGACTCACCTTATCTATATAGGGTCATGGTTAATGGTTCAGAAGACAATTTCCTTTTCTGCTGCCTTCCACAGGAGAGAAAGGATCTGGTTTTGTTTGTTTGTTTTCCCCAGGATATACTGATTCCAGTGCTAGAGGAGGCTAAAGCCATGGCTAAATAGTGATGCAGAAATTTATGTGGAATCTCAACATTTTTAACCTCCTCTCCATCCCAGTTAGTTACTACCTTACTGCTGATGGAAACTCGCCCTCAGCAGAGGTGGCAAGAACACTCACCTGCTTTAATGCAGGTCAGCTCCTCTAGTTTAAACAGACTTCTTCAATACTTTAAGTTGGATGATCATAGAAGACTTTCAATCAGCATCAGGCCAACTCTGCATGCGCAGAACTTACATGCAAATGCACAGGCAAGATATAAAGCACTGCACTAGCAAATCCCCCTGATGTCTGATTCTGCCTACTGTAAGCAACTGAGGTTTCTGTTAGAGGCTGATCATGAGCGAATGTCTTCAGTCAGACAGTTCTGCCTGGTAGCTTGGCTGCATGAAAGCCTTTGCTCCAACTTAACCTATGAGTCAATATTTGGGTGAGTTCAAACTTTCTCTAGGGCAGAAGGAAATGTCAGATTTCTGTTCTGAGTCTTAAAGTACAAGGAAAGCTTGACCTGCAGGAATAACACCCAATTTAAATAAAAATTAACAAGCTTTAAGTAGGAGACTGGGATTGTGGGTATGGCTATGCTACAGTGTAACAGAAAAGTAATTAGCTATGATTTGCATAAGCCTCTTTGGGTATCAACGTGGCAGAGAGCTTAGAGTGGACTAACATACCCTGCAGGCTTTTTGCCACCATGGCTGAATGGGTGGTAGCACCTGGGAAAGCTTCGTTTTAGGGCCAGTCCTACCCTTACAGTTCATAGTGAAAACTCTTGAGCTGGAAAACCAGATGCCTGCCTCACTGCTTTTCCAAAGCCTCTAGTTAAATCTCACCCAGCATCAGTCTGCATCATGAAGCACAAAAACCTCGAAGAGTCCCCACTCAGCCACATACAGAATAAGGCCTCTGTCTCTGAAATGACTTCCTGATGTTCAGATGTCCAACACAATGTCCAGACCAAACTGCCTGACTTCATGAACAGATTTAATACATTTCTGTAGTAAAGAAACACATTTCTGGAGAAGAAAAAGGAAGCAAAACCACAACAAAACTAGCATAAGCCAATCATAACATTATTCTATAGAACCTGACAGCAAGAAAAGCTAAGTTAACTTGGAAAGAAATTAGAGAGATATAACAATAAGTACAATTAAAAAAAAAATCATTAGTATTTGAAATGAACAGGTGACAACAGATAGGCTTTAACCTTTATCTTCAATAAAAATGAAAATCCTACAAGCGTGCATATAGAAAGCTGTCAATGGAATACAAATTTTCTTTGTAATTCAAAAAGAAAATAACTAGTAACAACACACAACACACTACTCTGTCCTTCTGGTTAATTATGTGGCACTGGACATATTGTTTGAGGCTTGATAAAATTGTAGTCAAAGTTCACTCCCATCTTCCGAAACCTTTGGATCATCAGCACAAGGTACTATATCTCTACAAAGATCTGGATTTCTTACATCCTTAAAACTCTCCTGGCTAAAGCTACATGACCACACATTCATTAACTGCACAGTCATAGACTGTTTATCTCTTCCCTTATCTCATTCAATGCACATAATGCATGCATAACAGTGCAGAATTAAAACCACCATATAAGCAGCATTTCTGAAATTCATTTTACTTGAGATTTGCATCAAAATGGTGTACTTCTGATCTAATTTTGTATGTAAATTAGCATAGTGAGTGTGCACGCTTGTGCATATGTGAACATGCACATCGATGCTTGAGTGGAAAAGGCTGCTTATAAATTTTATGAAGTTCTGAAATTAAGTATTCCCCTCTCCTTCAAGGATCAGAAAAGTAGAGCACATGATAACTTATTATTCATCCACATTAATACTTCATTTTCTTATACTACACAGTCTACTATCAAAGGGCTCTGAGAAGGTTTCACACCCTCTGAGAGCTTAAGGCCAGAAGAAACCACCAGATTAACCTAATCTGTTTTTCTGCATATCACAGACATTGTACATGACACATAGCAAAGACAATCTGATAATAAGTTTTAGAAAATCATTCAACCTTGATTGCAAGTGTCAGGGTTTCTACACCTCTTCTAAGTCATTCCAGGTCTAAACTTCACTGCAACGCATGCTGTCTTATTTCCCATTCAAATTCTTCCGACTTTGAACTTGCAGTTTTTTTCTTTGGCTGCTGTACAAAAAGACCCTCAAGTACTGGACACCCTGTCCTTAATGTGGAAGCTTCATTAATCACTTCTCTTAACCACCTCATGAAACTAGGCAGATGGAACATTTTTAGTCTCTCACTACAAGGCAGGTTTTCAAGATTTTCTCTTTTAAAAGTTTTCTCCAAGTTTGTGATATCCTTTCTTTGATATCCTATTCTCTTCTCTAATGTCTCTTCTTCAGGCCCCTACCAAGTAGGCCTTTTTTAATTTTCTTCCTAAATGAGTGCCTATCTCACATGTTTTAAAGGTTAAAAAAAAACAACACATTGAAAACATTAAAACATTTTAAAATGTTTTAATTTTTAAAATTAAATTAAAATTAATTTTAAAAAAAATTTAATTTTTTAATGCAGAATGGGAATTCTGATGTGCTAACCTGGAGGACACCTACTGAAGCTGAGCATTCCTGCCTCACAACCAAGATAGGTATACCTGCTACAACATTTTCAGCCTAGTTACAAATCTTAAAGAACCTGGTGTACATACAATGTAACACCTTCCATTTCCAAATACACAATCAAAACTCCAAGAAGTCAACACAAAAAACTAATGCTCCATACCTGCCTGGGGTCTAATCGTTGTGAGAGATTCCAGGTAGTCCTTCATGTCTTTATGTTTGCAGCCAACAGAGATTTCAAAAGGTGTTTTATGTAGTACATTCAGGTGATCGGGATTGGCACCCTTCTCCATGAGCTGCTGTGCCAAGCTCACCTTTCCACTAACAGCTGCCAGCATTAAAGGACTCCAGCCCATAGTCTTCACAGTGTAATTGCAATCGGCTCCCCAGTCTAGTAACAGATGTACCACTGCCTCATGTCCATGCTGAGCGGCCGCCATCAGTGGAGTGATATCAGGGAGGTCGTCTCTGCTGTTGTTAAGCACATTTGTGCTAAAATGGTCGTAATTGTCTACAAAAGCTCCAGATTCCAGCAACAATTTCACCATGCTGACATGGCCGCCTCTGGAGGCCATTGTGAGGACGTTGGCTCCCAACTTATTCTGTGCGTTGAGATCGGCACCATTTTCCAGCAAGATGTGAGCCACGCTTAGATGCCCAAACCTTGACAGAAAGAAAGAGGAAATGGAAAAAAAAGAATTAACACCTCGGATGGCAGAGGCTTCTGACACTCTGAAATCAGTCATACTCCAAACACAGAAAAATCTGTTACCAGTTCAGTGTTATTGATTAATAGAAAAGACGGAGATACTTACTACATGAGATGATGCCCACATCACTGAACGTGACCATGGTCACCTTACTGAAGGACTGTACCTTCCTAAATTGTTTCACATGCACCAGTGACCATACCCATAAAAAAGGCATTTGCACCACCTCTTGCTTTGCAGTTGGGAAAAAAAAAATCAACTTCCAGAACAGAAGCTGGCTTAATGAAGACAGGCAACTGTGATGTGCTCAAGAAGCTCAAAAAATATAGTGATTGGCCACTGCTGTCATAAAGGAAGCTGAACTTATCTCAACACCAAGGGTACCATATGAGCTCTCCGCATGCAGAATGCCTCAGGGAACGTGGACTCTGACACTGGTTTCACCAGCAGCACTGCTCTGACACAAGTTGACTAAGAGGCTCTGGTAATTTGTCAGTAAGCAAAAGACAATCATGCAAGCCATGTGTAGTGGTTTTACTCAGCTGGGCGCTATCACAACAGCTCTCTCACTCCCCCTCCTCAAAGGGAAAGGGGGAGAAAATATGATGCAAAGAGATCAAAGGTTGATATAAGGACAGGGAGATCACTCAATTATCATCACAGGCAAAATGATGATCATAGACTCAGCATAGGGAAATTAGGTATATATTTATATTGGTAATAAATGTTACTATATATTTGAGAAACTAAGAACACCTTCCCCTGACCCTTCACATTTTTCTACGTCCTCCCCAAAAGTGAAACAGGGGAACAGGGAATGGGGTCTGCAGTCAGTCCCTAAAGCTTTGTCTTTAAAGCTGCTTCTTCGCGGTCACTCCCTGCCCCTGCTCCACCTGGGGTCCCTCCCACAGGATGCTATCCCTCCCAAACTGATCTTGTGTGGGCTTCCCACAGGCAGCAGCTCCTCAAGCACTGCTCCCACACGGCTCCGTCCCACGGGCTCCATCCATCCATCCCCCAGGAGCAAACTGCTCCAGCACGGGTCCCCCACGGCTGGGCGGCAGCTCCCCCCAGACCCCCTGCTCCTGCGGGGGCTCCTCTCCACGGGCTGCAGCTGCGGCCCGGGGCCTGCTCCTGCGGGGGCTCTCCATGGGCCGCAGCCTCCTCCAGGCCACATCCACCTGCTCCACCGGGGGCTCCTCCACCCACGGGGGGGCTGCAGCGTGGAGATCTGCTCCGTGGGGGACCCATGGGCTGCAGGGGGACAGCCTGCTCCACCGGGGGCCTCTCCCTGCACAGCCCGCAGGGGAACTGCTGCTGCCTGCTTGCTGCACCTCCTGCCCTCCTGCTGCACTCCCCTGGCTGCAGGGCTGGTGCTCACTCCTCTCTCCCAGCTGCTGTTGCACAGCAGTTTTTCCCCCTTTCTTAAATCTGCTTTCCCAGAGGCCCAACCAGTGTTTCTCACTGTCTTGGCTCTGGCCAGCAACAGGTCCCTTTTGGAGCTGGCACTGATCTGACACGGGGCAGCTGCTGGGCTCTGCTCACAGAGGCCACCACTGCAGCCCCCTGCTACCATACCTCATACCTACACCATACCTCCAACCAGCTTGCTCACAGTGAGAAAACAGAAACCCTTTACCCCTCCTCAGTTGAGGAGCAATCACACACTTCAATAAACACTACATTTACAAGATGTGTACTTTTGCACTGCTTGTTGTAGCTGTCATAAGTTACTATATGCTTGTGAAGTATTTAACACAACCAAGCTTTGCTCCTGAAAGCTGCTTTTGCACTCTGAAACAGAACAAACGGTACTTGAGGAAATCCCCAAGAACACTACTAACCACTAACAGAGACACGAGACAAACTCCCTAGCTTCTTTCCAGCAAACATAAAGTTGCAGAAGAAAGTTTCCAGGGACTGTCAAGTTGCAATGAGTCTGCCCTTGTAGCCTTCACTGTGTCACTTCAGTAGATCCTGCAATCTCTGCAGATGTGATTACTCTTATACGTATACGCTATCTCACCAATTTCAACAGGACTAAACACAGCCAGAAAATTCAACACGTACGTAGTTTGAAACCTATGCTTGCACAGTCATACTTTCTTTTCAGCTATCCATTAAAAAAATAAAAAAAGTTCTCCCACTTTAAGCTTTCTCTCCAGGCTTCAATATTTATCATACATTTCAAATAGTAGCAAGTCATTTCTTTAAAACAATTAGAAGACTATGGTGATTTAGTTTATTATTTTTAGAGAACGAGGGTAAGGTTTTCATTAAGGAAAAAAAATCTAAGAATGTTTTTAGAGCTTTTTTTTTTTTTTAACCTTTGTAAAATAACAGAACTGCTGAACCTTGTCTTCCTTGTTCTTACTGGAAAACCAGCTGTGTGACTCATTCTTTGGGAACTTTCTGTGGGTTTTAATTGAAAAGAGAATGTTGACTTTCAAACAGACTTTTTTTTCTTCCAAGTATTTTAATGTGTTATGAAAGAAAAAGAAAAAATCTCCTCTCAATTAAGCACTGATTTAATCAAAGTAGAGCACTGCCCCCCAACCTTGCAAAGCGTGTAAACCCAGCGGGTATTTGTATACATCGAGATAAGCACAAACCCCAGCGTTAGCAATACTGGAACCATCCGCAGCTCTGCGGTGAGTGACACGAGAGTGGCACGATACTGAAAACAACCCAGCTCTGCCACTAATACCCAAAATAATGACTCTGCACATCCTCCAGCGAGCCCTTTGGGAAAACAAGGAAGAGGCGAGCAAAACGAATTGTTGATACTTCGTTCAATCCGTTTTAAACCGGAGGTGATTTTCCAATAGGTCGGGCTAAGAGAAGAAGGACAGAAACCAGGCAGGGGTTTTGCACAGATCTTCCCATGCAGAAGGGAGGATGAGCATGCAGCGTTTTGGGGTCCGGGTGACCCCCTGGCGCTTTGGGGCGCTGGCTTCACCCTGGCAGTACCAAGGGGTGCCCAGCTCCAACACCTCGATACCTGGGGTGGATGCCTGTGCACACCAGCCCCCGACAGCCCCTCCTGCCCCCCGGGGTGGGCAGCAGGTGGGTGCCCGGCCCCTCGGGGCGCTCTCCCGAGCAGGGACCGGCGGCTGCAGGCGGAGCCCCCCGGGTGGGGGTGAAGCGTGCGCCCCTACCTGGCCGCCTGCATCAGCGGGCTCCAGCCGTAGTGGTTCCTGCTCTGCACCGAGGCCCCCTTCCGCAGCAGGAACCGCACCAGCTGCTCGTGGCCGCCCGCCGCGGCGAACTGCAGCCCGGTGTTGCCGGCCTCGTCGGTGCAATCCACGGGGACGGCGGCGGCGGCGGCGGCGGCTGCTGCCGGGACCGCGACCGGCACCGGGGTGGCGACGACCCCCGCCGCCGCCGCCGCCTCCCCGCGGGGCTCCGCCGGCTCCTCGCTGCCGCAGGCGGAGGCGGCCGCCGGCTCGGCGCTGCCGCCGGGCAGCCCCAGCAGGCGCCGGGCGGTCTCGCAGTCGCCCTGCTCGCAGGCACGGAGGAAGAGCTGCACCTGGGGGGGCACCCCGCACTCCCCCATCGGCGGTGGCAGCGGAGGCGACGGCACCGAGCCTCGGCCGGCCCGGCCGCCCCCGGCCCTCGGCGGCCGTTGTGAAGGCGGCGGGGAGGAGGGGAGGAGGCCGGCGGGAGGAGGGCCTGCGCCGGCCCCTCACGGCGGCGGCGCTGCCGCCGGCCCCCGCGCCATCTTCGCGCTGCTGCCACACAAAGAGGCGGCCCCGGCCATCGCGGCTGCCCGCAGGGCGCTGGGGATGGCACCGGCGCTTTCCTGCCTCCTCCTGCCCTCCCTCACAGGCTCCTTCAATACAGTTGGGCGATACAGAGCCCAGTCGTTGCCCAACAAATCTCTCCTTGCACTCCAGTAGTGCCCAGCAGCTGGTCTTTGAGCATAAAACTCCGATTTTTGTTTCTAAGTCTCCCCTCTATACCTTCAGCCTCCTAGGTAGCCTGGCACCCTTTCCAGCTTACATTGATTTACAACAGCTAAACTGAGAAAAAAAATGAAGCTCTGGTGAAACAACTCCCGAACCACACTTAACCGGTTAACTTAAGAGTATGGTATCGCCCCCCTATAACTTCTATAGCTTCCACCAGGTTGGTCTCTATTAAAACTCATCACTCCAAGGGCAGAACACAGCACTTGTTATAATGGTGGAGGTTTGGGGAAGAGTGAATTAGGAGACGCTACGGGGCCAGGTGTCACTAAAATGAAGCCATCCACTGGTTTTAGTCAGAGGGACCCATACTTTCCATGTTACATGGATTTCGTCCTCTGATCCACTGGTAAATCCAGATCACAGGACCATCACAGCAAAGGGCCTAACAAGCTGTACTTCAAGAAAGACTCCAGCAAAAAAAGTACTGACTGTGTAAGGCCACTTAAACCCATCCTCTGAGAGAGTACCGCTCACAGCAGGGAAAAAATGACTTACACCTTTGCAAATATATCCTCACAGAAACAATAGGACAAATTCCTAGACAGGGTAAATAGTGATGCTTTCTCCATTATAGGTATCACACATTAAATACTGTAAAGCATGTAAACATTTAACATGGGTATTTTTGTTAAAAACAAATCCATAAACACAAAGATGTTTATGCTGCCCATCAGCAGAAGCAAGATACGTGGCTAGGCAAACTGTTGGTCTAGCCAATAAAACCACTCTCAACACTACAGAAGTGTGAGGAACTCACCGTGGCAAATAAAACTGGATGGTATAATTAATTTCATGCAAGATTTCAGAGCTTGAAAGAATGGAATGACAAGAGTGATTAATGCAATACATTATTCAGGATTCAAGAAAACTGGGTCATACTTACCATATCAAAGTGCATGCTTGGATACAGTCAAATTAGTGACAGGATCTCTCCAGTTTACTTTTTGAGATAAGCTGCTGAATGTGTTGATCATACAAGTTTATGTTATGTAGCTGATGATCAGGCTATCAAATTCTACTAATGGTTTGAAACTCCAGACAAACATATCACAAATATAATTAGAAACCTAGCAGCAAAAGATGCACCTCTTCTTTGAAGAAACTCATAAGCAACAGGAGATGTTTGTTGGGGTTTACAAAATGAAAGAGGAAATTCTTTATGCTAAATTCTGCTGTTGTTATCTGATGATCATTGCTATCTTCAGTCATTTCTTCTAGGCATTTATAGAGGTGTGATCACACAGTGATTTCTGTCGCTGATAGGAATCAGGTAATAATCAGATCTCTTCTGAAATGAATAAAGTGCTATCAAATATTCTTACGGTGATGCATTACCAAGTGCTCTGGGAAACGCACAATTTAGTTTCTTCAGCAATGAAAGAACGGCCTAAATCTTTTGAGCTGGTCATTGGAGTAGGAGAATGGAGAAGGCTTAGGATAGAAGAGAATATTGGAGAAAACAAAACCAAGGCTCTCAAGTACACATTGTGCATTGTTGGTTTGGAAGGCATCTGCGTCTGGTTTGTCCAGTCACTGAAAAACACATTGCTTTTCACATGGAATTCCTTCATGCCACCAATGTGCTCATTTGGATAAGTGGGTGTTGGATTGCAATGAGGACAAAAAGATGAGAAAAGTGCAAGGGAAAAGAGCAGGCACACCAAGGAAGCAGAACAGATGAGTCAAGAACAGGCATGTGAGGCCAACACTTGTGAACCTTTTCCAACAGAAGTCCCCATTGTGAGTGATATCTGAACACCAGCAGGGAGATAAATGAGCCAATATAAGCTTTATTAAAGCTACTTAAAATACAATCTAACATAAAGGAAATAAACTCAGAGCCATTGTTCTGCAAGAGATGGAGCTCCTCATTTGCAAAACAAAACCCAGGAAGCCATTAGGGCATGTAATGCACCAGTGGAGCTAGTAAAATAACTATAATATGGCAAGCGTGCAGTGATGTAGAACTACAAATTGCCCAGATAACATGACAGAAAATGTGGTTGCTTTTACAGTAGTACTAGCGTATAATACAAATGGGCATGTCCTCACACCACGATACCTGAGCAAATTTCTACCTCATGTATCATTCAGGGTCACGCAATATGGAAGACTGCAGAATTAAAAAATTAAAAAAGACTACATCATAAAAAATATCTCAGAAAGGACAAATGCAAATAGTCAATAAATCTGTTCAAAAAAAAAAAAAAAAAATCCAGAAAACTGCAGATAGCTGACTCAGTCATAATCTTCATTATGAGTCTGGGGATGATGGCACCTCAAATCCCCAAATATGATGGCTTTATTTTTATGGCAATTCAAGGAATAAAAGCTTATTTTCTTCTGAAAGATCTTACTGATGTGAATCACAAGAAATTCATACTTCTGAGAAAAAGAAAACTGAAAGTTTTAGCATCTGTCTGGTGTGAAGATACTCATCTCTTACTAAAAAAGGTTGACCTATATTAGAAATGTCATCAGAGAAAAGAAGATACTTCTCCAGTATCATGAGACTCATATACGTTAACTTTGGTCCTTTCAGACACAGAAGCAGAAACAACCTTGAAAAAATGACTAAAAAAAATGGTGTGGGATGGATGGTACAGTATGGGATGACTACGGCTAATTCCACCACTCAGTTTCTCCTTGAGTCCTTGGATCAGAATTTTAATCATGGCATATATATAACAGGTCTCCACTTTGTCTTCTATAACCAGCTGCTGTAACTTTGTAATTACTTCACTTACACGTTTCTGAATATGCCACATTTTTCATCAAACTTTCAACAATTGTTTGGAATCCAGTTTTTCAATTTACTGTGCCCCACAAGAATTTATGAAAAATCCACTCATACAAATTTCAAAGAAAAATTCAAATGCAAAAGACCTCAAACAGTCCCTTCGATAGCATGTCCTGTCATACCATATTCTGTGCGCAGAACTGCAGTTTTGTTCCAGTAGTTTTTGATACTCAAGCTTACAAGCCAAGACTTCCTTTATGTGTAGGATCTTTTCTAGCATTTACAATCAACACTTTCTGTTTAAAAAAGGAAATTTATATATGAACAACGCATACCCATAGCAAACAATATACTGAATGATGCCTTTGGCATGCACATCCGTATTATCTGTAAGCTATCCTGGCTTGCACATGGTCATTTGAACAAGGTATTTTAGATATGTTTGTGTGTATGTATACATATATATGTCTACGTATATATGTACCTATGCACATACTGTGTTCTGCAAACCAGTACAGGTGAGGTCTTGTACAAGCAGCATCCACCAAATCAGTCTGTTTTTATTGGCTTGTCAGTATCAGAATTACACAGCATTCATTCTTCTGTCTGGTACGAGATGCCTGAAATAGCTGATGGTTTCTATCTCACTCATCAAGTCTGTGTTTTTAACTTTTTAGGCCTCCATTCCCGCTGTTCTTCCTCCTGTTTAAATTCCTGATATGATCTGCCTCTGCCTGCTCATTACACAGTCAGGCCCTGTAAAATTGAGGTTCCTGCTGCAGCTCAAAGGACCTCAGCACCCAGCCCAAATTTGCACAGACCTGAAGCTGGGAAAGTAGCACCCATCTCATCCCATGTTTTGCCTGCACTATGAAATGCACAAAATAATGACACTTTCAAGACATAAATATTAATAAAAATATCTGTGGTCAAAAAAACAGAACAAAATAACATTTAAGAAAAGACAGGCACACTTGTGCTGCCAAAGGAGAGAATAAGCTGCCAAGGTGGGAGTTGGGGGGAGCAGTTTCTTTGCAGGGCAACGCTGTGTTGTGCCCAGTTAAAGCAACTGTGAACAATGACACATCACCGGCCCACAGCTCTTGCCAATGTATGTTTGATAACTCGACTTAATCTTCTTCTCCCTGAACAAATTTCCTATCTGTCTGCAATGTATCTGTACACCATACTGCTCTGATAATTTCCCCCCCACCTCGTTTTTTTTTTTTTTTTGAGAACACCTCAACATTGGTTGTTACTAAAACTAGGAGTATTATTCTGAAGCATGATACATGGTACTTTCTTTTCCCCAGAAAGTATGAATTTAGGGAGCTATTTGAACTTTGAGTTTATTCAAAATGTAGTCTCTATCTGCTCATACATCTCCAAACCCCACTTCCACTCTGTAATTTTGCTTTGACTAAAAGTATGGATCTAACAAATAAATAAATAAATAAATAAAAATCTTGTAAAAAGAAAACTTTGGATGAGGGAAGTTTTAAAGCATTGGCAAAATTTAATACCTCTATTTTTTTTCTGTACTGCATATCATCACTATAGAGGAAGAAGAATAACCACTAGTACTAATGCACATGTAAAATAATTCACCTTATCTTAGTACTTTAAATTTTCATTGTCTGTAGACAAATTCCTTCAACAAGCTCGTGTATTTTATATAAACCAAATATTGTCTGCAACTTAAATGAATATTCCACTGAGCAATAGATACACTCTTACTTTCAGCTATTATATTTATTCTAATATAAATTCTTATGGACAACTACATGCTGTAGTTTTCTCTTACTGTTTTTTAGTTTTATCTCTGACTGCTTTTTGAAAGGTTTAGTCAATATTTTGTTTCTTCCTGTTTTGTGAAAAAATACTGTTACACTTTTTAAAAATAAACTCTTCAAATGTATTATTCCACTGACCTTCTGTTTTGACAATTGAGGGTATATTAGATCTTCCTGATAAGCAATTATAGATTTTATATTACTTGTATGGTTACTCTACTTACTTATAACTGAAAACCCTAAAGTAACTGACTTTACATCTCACTATTCTTACAAATTTTGAAAAAAAATCTCAAAACCAATTGTTTTGTTATTAAATCTGAAAAAGTCGATAGAATTTCTGAAAAGTAACTTTTCCATTAAAATGCTGTTGCAAGCTTTGTGGATAGTAGGAAACTCATTTACCTTATTAATGGTATATTTTTTTTTTTCTTCTGGGGCTTATTTTTACACTCGGAGCAGAGGTTTTCCCTAAGTCTTTACACCTTGGGTATTTTAGCTCAGAAATTTCAGTCTCCCCATTTTAATTAAACTGTACAAACTCTAAAAAAGGCTAAGAAAAAGTGTCTTTGACTTCACATTTTATTTTTTTTTTATCTCATCCAGATTTATTTCTGAATGCAACTGATTTATTTTCAATCATTTTTTTGCATTAGTACTGTTATTGTACTTTCTCTTGCTGAGTTTCCTCAGATTTATGTGCTTGGACATCATCCCTCAGGGCACTGCTTTTTACTAGCATTACTTCCAAACCTCACTGCAATGATGATCATGGAAAACCTTCCCAGCTACTTGGCTTAATGGTGTTATTACTACTGAGAGCTGACCACAAGGCAGGGCAGCACGCTTCTGATAGTGTCCTACCTGCTGTCACCTTTTCTACCGCTGTGAAAGGTAGGTTAACAGTTAGGTTAACACTAGGATTAGGTTAACGGTTGGACTTGATGATTTTAGAGGTCTTTTCCAACCTAAATGATTCTATGACTCCATGAAAGAAAGCTGATGCTCTCCTCCTACCTTTCTTTCAAGTCCTTCTTCCTATTCTGGTTATCTTCTTCAACAATCTTGTCTGACCGCATCCTGCTTACAGGATGCCTCTTGCAGTATTTTCACATCTTCGGTTTCCCATTTTTTCACCCCAAACTTGTTTTAGTGATGTAATCATATTCTTGTGCACCCTCTGTATTGTTCTAAAATGCAAAATTAACCCCTGCAGCAGAATACTCCTGTTTTCTTTCCCGCTGTCCTTAGTAAAATCTCAGCCCTGAATTTTGCTCTTTACGTGTTCTGAATTTCCCCCAGTAATTCCTTTTGGGAAGAACTCTTCCTTCGATTCATTCCAAGAAAGCCTTGTTTGGTTCCTCACGCGTAATATGTGTTACCATCTTCTAAGTAATTTATAGTCTCCTACAAAGGGGGAAACCAAGACTATTTGTTCCAAACAACCAAACCTATGCCCACAGCATGCACCAGAAATGTCACCTGCATCTTTAGAGTTTGCCCCTCCACCATCCAGAAACTATGGAACCCTTGCTATAAACTCAATACCAAGGATGCCAGTTGGACTTTCTTTATTCAGGAAGGCTGACAAGCAACAAGGCAATGCAATCAATCATGGGACATGCAGTTACTAGTACCACCCAACTTTCTAGCTAGACACAGCTTCCTTTACATACAACGTACATTCTGATGTCCAGCATGTTGGTATTTAAAAGTTGGCTGCAAAGCATCTTTACATACACATACATTGTTACTATTAAGTATTATTGCAACATGTAAATATAACTTGAAACTAGATTTTATGTATATATAGTTGTCTATAATAGACGACTGTATTGCTGGATAAGAAATTATTAAATTATATCTATACACACACACACAAATCTTCAAATCCACCTAAACTCCTTGATTTATTTATTATTTTTTTTCTAGCATCAAGGTGACTTGTTATTATTCAGCAACCTTCTGTCCAGAGCAAGGCCTCCAGAGTAGTTGGCTGCCTCTGCGTTTGTTGTTCCATGTACTATTTTTTAGCGTCAAAAATCAGAAATAGCTCATAACCGCATGCTATGACCCTGTCTGGAAGTGACCAAGCTTTTCCCTTTGCTTAGTGTCAGCACTGTTTTCATTCACTCCTCAGCAGTGCTGGCGAGCACACCTAACACTGCTGCATCCCTCTGGGCATGGCCAGAGTCCTCGGCTGGGTTGAGCTTGATAGGCCTCCAAAAGCAGAGGACAAACACCTCTTTGTGAAAGGCACAGTGCAAATAACACCTCAAAAACAGAGTTTCATCTGCCTGCTGCTCTTGAGAGATAAACTGCATCAAATAAACTGTACGCCTTATTTGTTTTCAACAGCAAAACCACAAATTTTCATGTGATCGCATGGCCTCAGGAGCTTAAGTTTAAACAAAGAGGGCTAGATGCCATTAAGGGGTAAAATGAAAAAGCTGAATGGATGTTGAGTATTAAATAAATGTAAAGTTCAGATTAAGTGCCGTGGTGGCTTTTTTCCATAGGTCAGTCACCTCATGGGATGGGCTGCCCGCTATCTGGATAGCGAGTTCGGGACTTCACTTGTCTTCCGGATTTCCATCTATGAGGTCACGTTAGAAGACTTTGTTTTTCAACACAGAGCACCGCTTTCTCCAGTGAAAAAAAGAGCTTGTCGTTAACTCCCACAGCTTCTTGGCCCATTTTCTGTTCATTTTTGTCAAATCACGTGCTGCTCTGGAGGCAGCGGAGCTGACGAAGCCTGGTTTCCAACAGGCTTCTTTCCTTCCACCCCAAAGCTCTCCCTAGTCCCTCTGGGCACGAAATGTCACCCTCTAGTCACCCTCCTGGATGCCTTGGGGCCAACCTGGTGATCCCCATGAGGTAAAGCTGCTCGCTGTGCCCATGGTAGCCCTGTGCCAGTCTAACTTTCCCTCAGCGGGGGCACCTACACGTGTCCACCACACAGCTTTGGGGTGACCACACACCTCAGCAAGGTTCACCCTACACCCGCAGCGCCTCGACCAAGCAGCACGGGGCCTATCCCCACCGCTCCCTCCCTACCCCTCACAGCCCCTGGAGCCAGCGGGGGCTCCGGGTGCGGGTCTCGGTGCCGGGCCGGGCTGATCCGAGCCGTGCCCCGCGGGCTGTGCCGGCGGCGGGGCGGGCAGGAGGGAGGAGCCGCGGCAGAGGAGCCGGGCGGGTTTCCTGGCGAAGCCGAGAGGGGAGGGGGGGGGGGAAACAGGCGCCGGCTGCGCTGCGTGGCCGGTGCAGGTTGGCGAGAAGTTATTGCCGAGCTCCCCCGGGGCGAGGCGTGCCCGTGTCCGCCTCCGTGTCCGGGAGAGGCGGCTCCTCCCGCCGCAAGCCCGCTCGGCATGGCCGGCCGCCTCGGCCGCGGCGTGTGCCGGGGCAAGCGGGGCCGGGGGTCCCGCGGCGGGGGCGCGCTGCTGGCGCTGGGGCTGCTGGCCGCCCTGGGCTTCCTCGCCTGGCGCCGTGCTCCCCCCCAGCCCCGCCGCGGCGACCCCTCGCCCCCGCCGCCGCCCGCCGACGAAGCCTCGCTGCGGAAGCCCGTGTACGCCAAGCCCCGGCCGGAGCCGGGGGCGCTGGGCGAGCTGGGCCGGGCGGTGCGGCTGGAGCTGAGCCCGGCCGAGAAGAAGCGGCAGGAGGAGAGCATCCGGCGGCACCAGATCAACATCTACCTGAGCGACCGCATCTCGCTGCACCGCCGCCTGCCCGAGCGCTGGCACCCGCTGTGAGTACCCGGGGGGGGGGGGGTGCAGTGGCAGAGCCTCTCCGCCGCCCCTCGCACATCGTGGCTCTTCCCTCCTCGCTAAACTGCTTTAAAACCGCAGCTTTCACTCGTGGGCTTGAAGCCATCGATGCTTTTCCTTCTGCTCGGTGTAAAAAGGCGCCCGGTGCAGGTGCGTGTGTGACTCGGAGAAGCCAAGTCCCCCCGCTAGCCCCAGCAGCCTGCCCTGGAGCTCAGTGCTTCTCCTGCTGCTGTCCCCTGGGCAGGTCACCGCAGCCAGCACGCTTTTTCCCAACCCCTCCCAGCCCTGCAAACATCGTACTTCCCAGAATTATGCCTTGCACAGCACTCCAGGCGCTGATGCCGTGCAGGATGGAGCTGGCTGTTTGATCACCAAGCAGGCTCGGATGCAGACTTAGCAGGATCATGTGCTGCTGTGTCCTGTAGAAATGCCCCCTGAGATGCATAATGCTCTTCTGAACTGGTACTTTCCGTGTTCCTCACTGGTCAGTTGTTGGGACAATTCACCAGAGATAATGGTATCAGCGCTTTAAAAATAAGAGTTAGATACTATTCAATGGTCCTAGTTGGCAGACAACACTTTGGTGTGGTCGTGAACCTGGTGCTGCACAGCAAGTTGGGCTATGTGGTCGGTTCTGGCCCAATGCGAATACTCTGCTCAGTGATTTAGAAGTCCTCTGTTCTTTGGTTTGGTGGTGCAGCATCAGGGGGCAGCCAGCTGGGGAGAAGAATGGTCTTAAACTATATGTTGACCAGTTGTATGTGCCTTCAGCCAAAGAGGGCAAAGCCATGGTTGCTACCAGCCCCTCCAAGTCCTTTCCCCTTGGCTTCTTCCAGTTTATTTCATTGCAGCAGGCTTGTGTGGTTGCAAGGAGCTGTGGAAGGAGCAGGGCTTTGCCTCCACCGTACCTTCTCTTCATGTCAGGGTGTGCTGGCTGGTAGCTAACCAGATTCTAGCTACAAGTTTTCAATCTAAGACATGAATCTTATGGTAGCTCTTAAAAAATCACAGTGCGAATGCAAGGCATTTTTATCATAAATGTAAGCCTGGTGGTAGGCTTGTTTTTCTTAGTTAGGCTTTTACCCTCCCTTTAGAAGCAGTCTTATGATTATAAGCTGGAAAGGACCACTTTAGTTGCGTTCCTACAGGAAAAATTTAAATCATTGTAACAAATTGCTTTGGACTCCTGCCATTTCTCTCAGACAGGATGTTGGAGGAAATGGAAGATCACAGTTGTTGAGCAGGGGACATTGTAAATAAAGGGGGGAGATTCCTGAAGTAAAAGCAGTGTAAGTAGACAGATAAATCGTGCTACAATAACGCATCCTTTTTGGTTTTAATACTTCAATGTTGAAATGACAAAATCTATCCAAACTAAAGGATTGCAAAGCATCAGTGACGTAATCTTGGAGATAATTGTCATCTGAAGATAGGGCTGTATTGCACTGCTTTAGTATCTGCTGGTACAGGGAAGTTCTTCATGCCTTTATGCACAGTTAAATAAATTATGGCAGAAATGTCACAGAACGTGTATCCAACTCACACAGCAAATGTAAAAAAAAAAAAAAATTCCCCAAAGACAATTTTGCAATAATGTTTCCCCTTTCTTAAGAGGGAAGACTGTGTAAGAGATCTAAGTCAAAAAAAAAAAAAAAAGGTACTAAAAAAGGTATCAACAAGCCTGTACCAACCAAAAAATCATTATACTTCAGTGTACCATTAGAGGCTATATGGATATGTCAAGTCTAGGAAATATCTGGTTTACTTTTTTATTTTCAGGTTGGTAATGCTTGACCAGCCAGTTCAGTTCAGCATTTCATGATCTTTAATGCACATTGGGGCGTTAGAAGAGGCTGATGGCAGGAAATACGAAGTAATGGTAGACTTCGTCTGTTCCTAAAAATGATGCAAAAGGTACATTTTTAGATGTGATCAATGACACTATTCTGGTACGTAATGACGGGAAAGTGACAGATACACCACTTTTCGTGGTGCTCTGGAAGACAGGAAGAGAGCTGTGTACTGGTAGAGCTTGGACCTCTTCCAAGCTTGTTGTTTAGAAACTGCGGTAAGGAATAGAATTAGTTGCACGTAGATAGGTGTGGCCTACTGAGAAGGAGTTGGCCTGGCTTTTGTCAGGCATGACATGTCTCAAACCTATTGGAGTTCTTCGAAAAACAATAGAATTATGTGGATAAGAAGGAACAGTGTGTTGGCATTTTTGGAGCCTTTTTATGAGTTCCTTAAACAGGTGTGAAATAAGGTGGAAATTCCTTAATTATACATAACTGGATAAAAACTGGGAAGCAGGCGCTTACTTTTTTTTGTAGTGAAGATTGCTGGTAAAGTTCCACAGAAATCTTGCAGGACCCAGTGCTGTTCAGCTTATGGGAAGGCTCCTGTAATGAAATGACTAATGTGCAGCCTTTCAGCCTGGAGGACAAGCTACTGAGGGGTGCCTCTTGCTGAGCCACTGAAGTGCTAGGTTGGTGCATGAAGTGGGTGAAACAAATTGAGCCACCTCCTTGCTCCAAGAATCTGTTTGCTGTAAAGTATAAGGAAGTCCAGGAAGTCCAGGAAGTCCAGGAAGAGAAGGATGACAGTCTGAGTTTAGCCCCCAAAATAATGTAGTGTTTTACTACAAATTCTGTACAGATGTTATGCACTGTATTACAAAGTTTGATCAACATTATATATTTTTCCTACTAATATTCTTGGAGATGTAAATGTTCAGAAGATCTTTGTTCCTTGTTGTTCTTTCTGACCACCATAATGTGTTATTCTGAGAACTGGTCATGTTTCTCTAGATTTAGAGATCTAGAGTATTTGACAACTTCTATAGTTTCCTTTAGACGGTTGCTGCTTCCTTTAACTGTCTTAACTTGAAGTCAGCCTCTGATAATACTATGTTTCCTCACACAGAAACTTGTTGGTCTTATTCGTGGCTAGAACTCTGTGCGTATATGTATTATATACATAAAAAATCAAACCATAAAAATACTCTGTATAAAATATGGATAAGAATGAATGTTTTACCAGGAAATTACCAAATGATACAGTTTGTGAAAGGCTGGAAGTGAAATATGTCACAGGATCACAAAGTAAGTGAGGTTGGATTAAATCTCAGGGGTTTCTGGTCCAGCATCCTCAAAGCAGGGCAACTTCAGTGTAATTGCTGCAGGCTTTCCTTGACTGATCAAATTCAGAAAGTCTTGAAGGATGGGTACCCAGCAGCCTCTCCAGGTACCTCTTTTAGGGCCACTGTGAATTTTTTTCCCAATTGTCACATCATCTAGAAGTACCAGATTTTCTTCCCAAAATCTGTCCTTCGTTTCTTCCATTTATACATGTGTGAGCAAAAACAAGCAAGCGTACCGTCAACCACTGACTTTCTGAGGGCCCTGCTGGGGCTGATGCCCTGCAAGTGCTGCATGAGAGGCTCAGGTACGTGCATTTTGGGTGTTGGTGCTGCTCAGCATCCCCTCCCCAGCAGCACAGCCCCATCCTCTCCTGATGAGCTGGTTATAAGGTCTGCGGGACTGCACAGCCCTGGAGTCTCTTGGACAGTCTTGTACCATGTGTGAGAAAGACATCTCCAATCTTTCTGCTTGGGGTCTTTTCAGCTAAGGACTGTGCCCAAGTGTTTTTCCTGATTTTAGGGGTTCTACCTCTTTTTTTTGGGGTGTGTGTGGAGGGAAGGTATATTCTTCACAATAGGTGTGTGTTGCCCATTTATTCAGGGATGGTGTCCGTAACATCACACCAGCCTCCTTTTGTCTCTCTCTAGTTAAAGGAGGAGCAAGGCAGGGAGAGGTGCTTTCGTGCTGACTCAGTATTTTTCACATACTCGGCATTTCATGCTGTCTTTTTCATGGTGAAAGCCTGAATCAGCCCTTTGGGCCTCATTTCACTCATGCTGGCAAGCAAACGGAGTTGTAAGTCTTTTCTGTTTTCTCTTACCTGGCAAGTGATGTCGGGTCACCACAGAACCCCCCCTCCAAACACTGAATCTGGTCTGCTTAATCATTAACAGCTGTAGAAAGTCTTAGAGGTTCGTTTTTTAATTCTAGATAATTTTCTGTGGTTTGGAGAGAGGGCTTGCTTAAATATGTGTAGATATGTTTTTAAATGTATATGTGCTTAAATACACACAGAGTTGTATCACCATCATTATTTATGCCTGTAGTAGTATTTCTTTTGCGGGGTGTTGTCCTTGAGTTCAGAGCAGCAGACTTCTGCTAAGATTTTCCTGACTTTCAAAACTGCTTTTTCCACCTATTCCCGGATTTGAGTGCGAGTCACTTACCGCTCCTCTTGGTCCCGTGTTGTGTTTTGTTTGCTGGATTAGAAATACCAAACTACGTAGTCTGCTCATCTGGCATTATCTCACTAGCAAATTCCCTGAGCAACCTTCGAGACTGGTTTTGCTCCACACTAAGAATGACAGCAGCTCGTTTTGATGGGCAGGTGGCTCCTGCCAGGAGTTTCATCTGCTGCCGTGCTGCAGGAAATGGCGCTGCAACCGGGGGTTTCCTCTCCAGCACCCTGGCTTCACTGTGAGCTCCTCATTTCGTTTTCAGATAGCAGGTAAAAAACAGTAGCGACTTCTGCCAAGGAGTCCACTTTCACCCTAAGTGCTGTGCTTATCTGCAGAAGTTTGAACTTGCCCGTGGATTTATTGGCTATGCCTGTGCTTTACAGCTGAGCAGAGTCCAAACCAGACCACACTTCCCTCCTCAAGAGCAAACGTTTTGCGTAAAACACTTGCAGTTGTATACACTTTCAGTATCTTCACAACACTGTAGTTTAGGTTTTTAGTTCACTTGTTTTTGTTTTTCTGAGCTTTTCTGGAAGGGATGATTGGTTGTGAGTAACTACATTAATCATGATACCTTGTAGTCATTACTTTATTAGTTTGCAGGGTTGTTCACGTGCGTAAATAGGCTTTAGACCTACAAAAGGGAGTGTAACCGGGCATCCTCATTCCTTCTTCCTGCAGTTAAGTAGAGGAGTAATACATCTGCAGCATTATTTTATTTTTTTAAATAAGCAGGCTTGCACTTTGTAGCAGTGCAAATACAACAGTGCTTCCACATGTGCTTTGGTACTTTGGGATATCTTACTATTTTTGAGATGCTGCTTTCTAGCTTCCATAAAAAATGTGTTGCTTGTCTTTGTCACTATGCTCCTGTTCAATGTTCACCCTCCAGCATCTTCAAGTAGAGCTCACAGTGTTATTTTGTGGTCACTTTTCTTTACGTTTTTTTGCAGAGATCCTCAGCTTCCCCTGACCTCTAGATGACTGTTTGGTTTCAGTTGGTTTCATTTTAATGTGACATAGTTCCCAGATCAGTGACAGTAAAGCACAAAGTGCTTTTTTTTTTTTTTTCTCCGAACAGTGCTTTCACTATACACAGGTGTCTCTAAGGACCAGGTGCATCTGCACCCTGCCGTTACTGATGGTTGCAATAACTTTCAGTTACCTTATTACTTTGCAAAATTTTTTCCTTGTCCTGAGTCAAATTACTCACTTGAAAGTAAATTTTTGAATGTAGGTGTAGGAAAGCATATAGCTTGGTACAAAATGTTAAGTGCCTCACTGATTTGAAAGAAGACTGCAAATGTGGGTAGCCATTTGAGCAAATGGCAACACTGCTTTAAATCTGCAAAATAAATTAAAAAACAAACAAACATTGTTTCCCAATGGATATGTGCAGAAATGCTTTCCAGAAGCTGGGCTAGGTAGGAACACCTATAGTCTTTTTATAACATTACAGAATTAGGAGGATCTATAGATTAAAAAAAAAAAAAGTGAATATTAGGATATGGATTTATAGATGATTTTTTTTTCTTAATACATTTTAAATCTGTTTTAAAGAGGTTTGTATTTTTCTTCAAAATTCTTCACTAATATTTACTTCTATATCAGAAGACTTACCAGCTTTCTTCCTTGCATCTTATGGTGTTTTTATAGCAGCCCTTTATGACCTGAAATCCCATATCTGTGTTTGGAAGTCTTACCTTTTCAAGACCTTATTGCCACAGGAGAAATAAGACTTTAAAATAATTTGGAAAACTGCTCCATAATCTAGCTAGCCTCACTTTTCAAAGACTTGATCACATTACAGTCTCGTTGACCGTTCTTCCCTGGGGAGGGAGTCTTTCCTATCATGATTTATTCCCCCAGATGCATGTTTAATAGCATGGATCCGGACTGTGGCTTCCTGCTGAGGCAGACGGGAGTGAGTGGCAAAAGGTACAGCCGGTATCTCTCCAACTTGCCCTGCTGACGCCTTGGCCCTGATAACTTGGCCATCCTGGCAGTTAATCAGGAGCTTGCCACTAATCTGATTTGCTAAGCAGAGCAAGGCACACCTTCTGTAAACTTCAACGCCTTTTTCTGCAATATCTGAGCACCATGCAGCGTGGAGGTGTGCAAAATCAGGCGTAGTCTTTGCATTCCTTGCTCAGATAAGGCGTTAAGGCTTTTAATTTTTAAGCAGAATTGATGCTTATTTCAAGGTACTCTCAGCTGAGAAAATATATAAGAATGAAAAGTTGGGTGGTGTTTGGAGGAGATAACAACTTTATTTATCATATCCTTTAACTGCATTGAGAATGTTGCACTTACATACCTTGGTTTGGGTTTTGATGCAATAGGGCTGTGTGGCTTTTGACTCAAACACTGGGCGTTGTGCATAGATTGTTTTCTCACAGTGAGGAGTGAGGAAGGCCTTTTCAAACACAAATTCATCCTGGAGCAGGTAGTACAGCTTTGGTAACTGCAGGTTGCCTCAGAAAGCAAGGCTGAAAACTGTGTCATGCTTCTGAGCTTGGGATGCACACAGCTGGCCAAGGGGAAGGCTAAGGGAAGGCACAGCTTTGGGAGAGTGGGACAAGGAGGTGTTTTCTCTTGGCAGTCCCTCACATTGGTACCTCTGTGGTTTACAGGGTGGAGAAGGTGAAATCGGATTCAGATGGGTTCAAATTAGGAAGAGAAAAGGCACTTGTGTGTTAAACTGGTGTGCCACTGCCTGCCCTCACAAGCGCGGTCCCTGACCTACTGGGTCAAACCCAGCCCAAAGAAATGTCTAGCTCTGCTGGCTGGGTGACACTGTGACGATGCATATGTGGCATGTCACGTACCACGGTTTCATAAATCATGTTAAATCAGATATGGCAATGGCACGTATGGCACGTACTCTTTTGAACTTCATGAGAATCTTGAGCTTGCATATGGTTTTGGATGTTTATATTGAAAATTAAAAAAAAATAATCGCAGCAGTCTTGAACAGTTGTATTGTGGTAGGTTCCAGCTATTCTTAGCAATCTATTGATTTTCACTACAGACTTTTTTCATTAAAATGTTAAAGGCTGTTACTTCTAAAAGAGAAGTATATCTTTACAAAATACTAAATTATTTGTGAGCAGATTGTGTCCTTAACAGATCTCTGAAAACTCAGTTTCATATTTTTTGTTCTTAAAATACAAGTAGCTGGGCAGGTAGAACATAAAATTTGGGTATTAAAAATGTATTTTCTCCTGCCACGTTGCTGTTAGAGCTGTGGTGGAAGTCTTGCAGAGAAGTATGTCAGCAGCCATTCTTTATGAACTCATGGCAGTGTGCCCAGTCTACACACGTCCATGCTCTCTCTCCCGGCGTATAGATACGCATCTCTGAGTGAAACAGCTCTTTAAAATGAAATAAATTGAGTGATTACGCTAATTGACACAAAAACTCCCCAAAACAGCCCATTTAATTTTGTTTAGGCATCTCCTGACTGATGTCTCCTTAGTTTCTAATAGATAACCTAATTGCAATGCTTGCTAACAACGTTTTGTAGTATAGTGGGTTCCAGAGTTAAATTATTACGCTTGTCAGCCTGGCAGCCTCAGTTAGAATGGAATTTGCAAAGGCAGTGTAAAGAAATAAAATGAAAACCCCACAAGACTGCTGTATGATGATGCGTTTTCATTTGATGAAGGTAAATGTTTGAGTAGATGCTGTATTGAAGGATCAAGAAAAGATGGTAGACAGTGAATGTGTTTTTAAGTTTGTGCTCGCTGAAGGGAAGGCACGTACCAGGGTTATTCTCTCTCTCTGCTGCCTGTCTAGGAATTTAAAGATTCGTGGCTGAACACAAGAATTAAAGTTGAATTAGAATATAAGTTGGTAAACAAAAGCTTTGCTTTGTATAGTGCTTATCTGTGTAAATACAAACAAATAAAAACAAATCCCCGTCGTAGAATTAGGCAACGAGTGGTGGAATTTGTTGGAATTCAGATGACAGAGCTGCTGTGTTTATTTTCTGTGCTTAGAAATGTCACGTTTACAAGCAACTCATTTCCTTATGCCTGCACGGTGCTTCTTTGAACTGCTTGGTAGTTATGATATTGAGGTTCAAGGTGGTTTATCAGTCAGTAGTAGGGGCCATGGGTAGCTTCCTCTCACATAACTTCAGGCACGGAAAGCAAAGCATCTACTCTACCATTAAACCTCTGTTGCCAAAGGAGTGGTGGGGGCCTACCGAGGCTTGTTTGTCCATCCCGGTTAAGTATTCCAGGAGTGTGAGGGATATCACCGTCTGGCTTTGTCTTTATGGACACACAGAGCCCAGACAACCAACTCAAGGATGGCTCCTGACTTTTAGATGGCTGCCGTGAGGTGCAGGTAATGCTGTCTGACTGTAGGCCCTTGGCCTAGGCGAGGACAATGTTGGGTATCTGGGGGTGGCACTGAATTGTGCCTTAGGAGCAGAAAGCAACTGGACATATAGGCAGTATAAATACACATTCTCTATCTGCACAAACATATTTTTGGACTACTGTCACCAGTTTATATTCTCCCTGTCATTTTAATGACATACTGTAACTGATACACGTTTGTTGTTCTCTGTAACCCAAAGTAGGAGTGAAGTGATTCGCCTAGAAAGTAGGGGCTTGGGTACTTGAGTGACACACGGGGAATAGAAACGCATCTGGAAGTTTGCAAGAGTGAACACAGAAGATGCGATGTGAAGATGGTTGGTGTAAATAGACTCTGGGAAATAGAGCCCACTAGCCTTGAAGTCAGGTTTCATATCTGTAGTGTTTTTTTCAAAGCTTGTTTTTCTTTAAGTGTTGATGTTTAGTGTCAATATGTATCCTCCTTAATTGTTAAGCAATGACACTTCTAAACATTGGTATTTCAGAAAAACATTCTTTTTCATGATTTTCTTGCATCGTTATTTTTCAAGGGTTTAAGTGCTTTAGGTTTGTGATCTCTACAATGGCATTATGTTATAAGACTGAGCAAAACTCTTTGAAATTTCCTTCAATATAGAAAGATAAAGGAAAATATGCTGCATTTTAGTGACAATATTTGAGACAGGCAGCAGTTTAGCAGTAATTTAGGAATGGATATGTGTCTTGGAAATAACTTCTGAGGTAAACACGTAAACTTGCACAGAAGCTAAATGACTTTTTTTTTTTTTTATTAAAAGTTTTCAAATTGTTAGTTGATACATGCATGCTAATTGTTCCCCCCCCTCCCCCCCCCAAATAAATGCAATTCACTAAGAAACTGAGCTTTTGGTAGTGCTCTGGGTGTTTTGGTACGTTGGGAGACTGAGCTTTTCCTACTAGGTGGGAGCTGGCTGCAGGGGACTGAGCGCCAAGAGCAGCCCAAGGGAGCCAGCTCTCCTCCTTGCCATACCGATAATAGGTTACTGTGCTTGACAAGTTGATTTTTTTTTTTTTTCTTCCCATTTCAGCCTCTTCCTTGACTTCATAAACCTAAGAAACATGGGCTCTGGTCTGTCCTGTAAGAGGCTTTTCTCTACAACCTTGGTAATGCTCGATGGAGGAGGCAGAAACACACGATGAATCAGGAGCAGTCTGGGGACTGCCATATTCTCTGCCAAATTATGTTTCCTGTCTCCAGCATGTAATTTTCAGGCAAATCCATTGAAGTCTTTAATCTATAATTAGGTTTATAAGCTTCTTTAAACCTTTTGGATTTCCTTTCCCTTTTTAAATAAGGGAATGCAACTTTATAATTCCATGAATCTTCTTGAGACATTTTCCAGAGAAAGCTTTCCTGGAGGTTTTCTCCTATTTATTTTCTCTTTCCTTAAGTTTTCTAAAATGGGTAGGTAACGATCCTGTTTCCATCAAGAAATGAACTGAAATTACCTGTTAGAAGTGATTGTGATATATAACAAGATTTTTTCCTGGCAGTAATGAACATAATTGCTTTTCAATAGGCTAAAGTAAATATGTATTTCTAAAATTGGATTCATATGGTTGGTTTTCTGTGATGTTCTTAGAGAAAAAAGTTAATTAAAATGTTACTCCTTTTTCATGTGTTAATACATGAACATTTGGCAAAGTAAATTATTTCTGTCACCAGCCACTGGTGTGAGGTAGATCTTTGTATGCAGTGTCTTAGCAAAGATTACAGCCTGGAGGGATGAGTACTTTTGTACTTCACTGTGGAAGTGTGTGTGTGTGTCTACGTGTGAGTGGATACGTGTATACATATCATATAAAATGAATGGTGTTACATAGCATTCCTGTCATGTTTGAGAAGCACATGTCTCTCTTCCTACTCTGCCCAAGTATCATTTCTCCTCATTGCTTCCTCATTTTCAGGTATTTATTACAGAAGTACTCTACATACTTTTATTTTCTTTTCCACTTCTAAAAATGTTAATTTTAGAAGCGTTTTCTTAGATACAAACTTTGTTTCATTTGTTATACCACAGATATTACCAAATATTGCCTAGTCTTTAAACAAAACTGTAAGAAGTCTCTTTATTGCTAGCACAGCAGCACTGCATAGCAGTAAATGTAGTCTCAGTGTGCTTTAGGTAAGCAGTTTCCATGTCGTTGTCTGTGTGTTTTGAGGGGGGACCGCTGTATGTTGCTGCCATATTTGCTTCTGTTTCCTTTTTTTTTTTTTTTCTGGTTCTGCTTTGGTTTACCCATTCAGCCCTAAGTTGTGTGGGTTTTAGAGGATTTCTGGTCTTGGTGGAGAGGTATCTTGCGTGCTGCAGTACCTTCTGGTCCTAAGCAATTTACAGAACCTGAAGTGTGTCCCTGTGCTCCCTACAAACCCTGGTGTCTTCCAGGCAGTGAGCAGGAAGCACAGAAAGCCTCTCAAATCTCAAAACCATTTATTTTGGTGGGGAGCAAACTTGCCAATACAGAGAGTGCTTGAAGAAATGGGGAAGAGCAGTGATAAGTACTGACATTATTTTAAAATTCTTTCAGACGAGGGAAATCTTTAATTTATACGTTTGGCTCATCTGGAAATTTCTTGGCATCCTTATGTTCATTTAGAGAAGTTCATATATATTTTTATAGGAAATACATTCTGGAGCTTAATTCAAAGGTTTGCAAACCTGCTGGCTCTCCATAGAGCCAAAACCATGCATTTTTAAAATTATGTGTTTTTGTGGATTTCACTATTATATCTTGGCAGCTCTGTGGTCTTCCCGAATTATGCTTTAGTGTACATACTTCTTAGTTCTGTTACTGCTTTTTTTTTCTCTTTATATATTGCTGTTTCTTCACAGTTATATTTTTACTGTCTAGCACTTGTTTTATTTTCCAAAATACAAGCGTACAGTAATTTATATTTTTTTTTACCCCACTTCATTTTTTTTATTTCTCCTTTTTTTTTTTCTTTCTGTAATCTGTGAGGCGTATTTTAACCATTGCTTGCTCCTATACTTGTAGTAATTTTGTGCAAAGGCAGCTACTGTACATACACCAGCCCTCCTATTATTTTTCTGTTTAGATTTTTCTGGCACTGCAGAATTTTAATCATAATATTACTGTAGAAATAGGACTTCTGGAAGACCAGCTTTCTAAAAGTGTTTGCATGACTACTCCATATACACACGGTTCTTTTAAGATCCTTTAGGTAGTCCTTTTTACAGTTGGTAAGTAGCATATGGACTCTTAATTTGAGAATATTTTTCTGAAAATTAACAAATCCTTTTGCACTTTGACTAAATGTAGTCCCCTTGCTTACAGATGCAAAGAGAAGAAGTACGACTACTATAGCCTGCCGAAAACATCAGTTGTGATAGCTTTCTATAATGAGGCTTGGTCAACACTTCTGCGGACTGTTCATAGTGTTCTTGAGACATCTCCAGATATACTGTTAGAAGAAGTTATCCTTGTGGATGATTACAGTGACAAAGGTAGGAAGAATAATTTTAAATAATGTTGGATTTTTTTGTTTGTTTGTTTGTTTTGTTTTGTCAGCCAGTCCATGGGAGGAAAATATCTGCTCTTTGGTAACACACCATGAAACTGTACAACATGGGAATCTAACTGGAAAACATTTTGTCTCTTGCATGGCAGTGAAAATCTCAAGTTCTGGATGAAATTTAGTTTTGAGTGGGGCAGCATGTTTGCTTTGCTATAGTGTGAGTGCGTGCATATATGTGTAACTGCAGTCTGGTCAGTGTGGTTAACCTTTGATAATTTGAGCATGTTTTGTGTGCTCCGAGGTTGTGATGGTGTCATTTATAGTAATAAGTAGAGATTGTCTGTTCGTATGTGAATTATAGGACACAAGACAATGCTGACATTTTCTACCACACGTGAATTGTGTTAAGAACAAAACTGCTACATGATAAAACCTTCACATTTGAGATACACGTAACAATTTGGAATTGAATAGCAGAGGCAAATATGAAGCATTCTGTTTCCTAAAAGTAACTGATTTTTGTCCATCTTTACCCTTTCCTTACATAGACAGGATAGCAGAATCAGAGCTCTAGCTCCAAGCATCATCAAAGTACTACTGTAAGTTATATGCTCCTGGAAAAAAAGGTATTCTGTAGCATGCCATAAATGAATAAATAAAGATTCTTTTCTTTCTGTTGTTACAGAGCATTTAAAGGAGCGTTTGGAAAACTACGTAGCTGGTTTACGCAAGGTGCGTCTGATCCGTGCAAACAAGAGAGAAGGGCTGGTTCGAGCCCGACTGCTGGGGGCTTCTATAGCCAAAGGGGACATCCTGACCTTCCTGGACTGCCACTGTGAGTGCCATGAGGGCTGGCTGGAACCACTTCTGGAAAGGTAGAGTTATGCTCTGTCCCGACTTTGTCCTGAGGCAGAAAGAAAAGAGTCAGTTTGGCACATTCCTGCGCTCTGCAGGGGAAAAATCACTCTTCATAGACCTTTTCCAAAGGTTACCACAGTCTGGTCCCCGAGGCAATGCAAGTATTTTTCTTCTGGCAGAGGAATAGAAAATAGAAGTCTGAAAGATGAGGAGGTAGACTATTTATTCATTTATTTATTTTTCTTGAGAGCCAGGCTGCTCTTTTTCTTCAGAGAAGTGAAAACTTTTCAGGAGGAGAAGCCACCCCCAGCTGTGAAAACTACCTTAGGTAATGTGGTTATCAACCTGGGTGAGTAAGATGATCATCTCAAAAGATATGGACCCTGAGACATCCTCTTTTTCAGGGCAGTATACCTCATTTGACATCATTAGCAGAGTACCTGAATCAGACCTCCTAGATACTGCATATAGAAAAACATCTCAATTTAAAACACCTTGAAAATAAATAAATCCTTTCTGCAAGATCAGTGGCTTGATTTGCATTCTGTAAAGGTCCTGTATCAGGTATTGCAGATGTCAGAGACGGGCTGTGCAAACTGGAGATAGATCTAAGAGGAACAAACGCCCCATTGTACCTTTGAGATTGTTTCTGGAGTAACTATTTTCTTCTTAGAAGTGTCTTTTTTTTCTAAATTTCATGCCAGGTATATTCCAGATAATTGTGGGTTAACTATAAACAGCACAGATAATGTGAAGAAAGAAAAAGGATTAAAAATAAAAGAATTAGTATGAAGAAACAGAGGGCAGACTTCACTTTTCTTAGCAAGCCACTAGATGGCAGTCTTGAGAAAGAGTTCAGGTAATTCCAATGTGTAAAAAATTGCCTTCTGTAAAAAGTTCTCTCTGTATGTGTCTTGGAATTGGTGCCCTTTTTGCTCTAGATGCAGATATCCATCTCTAGGGGATTGTTTTTATGGCATTGGCTCAAATGTGTGGAAGCAATGTGACAGTGTTAGCATTTTGCAGTGCAGCCACTGCTGTATTCGTAAACTGCTTGTGCATTGTACCAGCTGGTTAAATCTTAATTTACAGAAAAAGTGATGTTTTTTCACTGACCTGATAACTGTGGTCATGTGCCAAATATTTATTTTTTTTAAACTCCTCTTAAAGGAGTTAAACTCCTCTTAAAGTAAAGGTTTTTTTCCATTGGATTGGGATTTTTTTTTTCTCTGTATTTGTAACCTTCTCATTGCTTTGTGCATAACCTTTATGCAAGTGAGGCGGGAGACAGCAATATTTGTATAAGCCCTTTTGTGCACTCTGCCAAATAGAACTTCAGTGTAGGATTTTAGAGAAGAAAACAGCTGTGTTGCATTTCCCCAGTGGCAACAAGAAGGGACCGTTTCATGTTTAAGGCAGTCTTTCTCTGCTCTGACGATACTTTTTTGGAGCCACTTCTGTTCTCTGCTGTATTTAACCACCACAAGGTACTCTAATTCCAGAGAGTTGAGTGTAACAGAGCCAAAGCCCCTTGTTCAGCCTGTGGGTTTTAAGCCTCATAATCCCACAAGGAACTGACTCCCCTTGAAGGATAGATACATCAGATCTTGTATGGCCAGAGAGCATGTTCTTTTTTTTTCCTTCTCCCAAAGAAGAAAAACAGAACAACATGCAAATCAGAAGATGCAGGGCTAAACAAGTCCCAAAGTCAAACAAGCTACCTTTTCATTGAACTAACCAGAGGTGTCTAAGACTAGCATGGAAAAGACTGCTAAAGAGTGATTTAGGAGAAAAGCCTTAGATTCAGCTTGCATGCTTGAAGTTGATCTCTTGTGGTATTAGGACAGGCCTTTCAAGAAATTAAGGCAAAGGGTCCCACTGTCTTTTGTGAGGGCAAATACTTTTGGAAAGGAATCCAGAAAACCTTGCATGGCATTGAGACATGGGAGGAAGTTTATCTCCTTGCAGAAGTAGTCTTGCAAGGGATGTCCTCAGCTCTGATGTGTTCTTAGTACCGATAAGGATCTTAACTATCTTTGGATCACACTTGCTGATAGTGATGTTATCTGCAGGACTATCTTGTTTGTCCTTTTAACTTCCTGTGGTGGTATGGTTTCTTGAGGCCTCCTCTATAACCTAATTCCCATACGGAAACATCACATGTGGTTTGTTGTTTTAAGCTCATGGCATCTTTTTGAATTACTGTAGTAGTGTTTAGTGTAACCGTTAGAAGATGATCACATTTATAAGAACAACTGTGACTTTGAGGGTCATAGACCCTAGACACCTTATTTGTCCCTGGAGAATGATTATGGCCATGCTGAAAGATGACACAGTTTTGCCTCTGAGAAAACCCAGGAATCTCACTTAGATGCTCATCTCTCTTAATATTTCAGAAGCAGCTACCTGTACAAAACAAAATAGATGTTTTTGTTGAGAATATGATGCTAGATATGACAGCTGAGCCAGATGCAGAACCTGTTATCTCAAGCCAGCTGGCGTATCTCTCACTTCCACTGTCCAGGAAGAATGCTGCTTGCCAGATGCCTGCAGCTGAGTCCATCCTGGTGCATCCTCTTGATGCATCCTCAACAAAAAATTGGTGATTATTCTTGTAGCTGCTTTTCGCTTGTATTGCAGCATTAGTTGAAACAGGGCAAAATTTTGTGTTTGGTATTCACCACTGTTTTCTTTTCTTGACAGCTCTGTTTTTGAGAGAAGCTTCTAATAGAAGTCACCTTTCTCTTATTTTAAAAACATCTTAGGATTGCGGAAGAAGAATCGGCTGTCGTCTGCCCTGTTATTGATGTTATTGACTGGAATACATTTGAGTACTTGGGAAATGCTGGTGAGCCACAGATTGGTGGATTTGACTGGAGGCTGGTCTTCACTTGGCATACTATCCCTGAAAAAGAACAGAAACGAAGGAAGTCCAAGATCGATGTGATCAGGTTAATTTTTATGCATCCCGTTCTTAAATTGTGAATGTTGTAAGTGCTTTTGACTTCAGTTGAAAATGTCAGGTGCTGACAAAATATGTAATAAATGAGTGCTTACCACTTATAGTTACATTACATATTTTGTTTGGTTCCCTATTTTCTGGAATAGCTCCAGAAAAAGCACCATGCTGCTGGAAAAAATACTGCTTTAAAAACTGAAATTGCTGTGTAATCTTTTGGGTGGAATCCTTATTGCACAAATAGTCACTTCTTCAGACAAACTGCCACAGACACTTATCAGCGCAAGGAAATGTTGTAACTTTGTAATTAATTATGCAGGATGTCCTCTATGCAAAACAAAGAGATCCATGTTGTAAAAAATGTATCATGGTCAACAGTGAAAAAGTGAAAAAAAAAATGAAGCAACAAGAGGGCAGAAATCATTCAGAAGACCATCTGTGCTGTAGCAATAGCGGTGGCTCCTTGGTCTGTTCTCAAAGGTGAACCCGTTTGCAAGTGCCTCGTTTGAGTTGAAATGGTGTAGTCTACCCACCACAGTTTCTGAGGGACTGACTCATAGAAGTTCATGTCAATGTCTTCATAGTGGCTTTTAATTCTGTTTGCAAGAGTTGCAATCTGTAGGTGTTACTGTACATACCTACTGTATTTTAGGAGAGGTAGGGTAAGTTTGCAAAGGATGTGTCTGGAAGATGGGCACTATAAACAAAATCCTGAGAGCATGCTGCACTCCGCTTGGAAGTTGCTGTGTTTCAGCAGTGCATTGTGAGAAATGAAGCAGCTGTTCAGCACTTTTAACGTCACGATTTTGTTAGTCCTTGCTTTTATTTATAATCTGTCATCTTATAGCCTACAACAAATACAGAATGATTCATTCTTCCCCGTCTTTTCTAGGTCGCTTATCATGATAATAATACCCAGTACTTCACAAATATCAATGAATTTATCCTCAGATGAGAGGAAAAAAAGTTTGATTTTTTTTTTTAATGGGAAAAGTGAGGCAGTAAATTAGCCCTTCTCAGCATATATTAGTTCACATACTCCAAAAAAAGTTTCAAAATAGAGTCAAAACTTTTAAAGCTGCTAGCTTAAATATGATGCTTTTCTTCTCCACAAGAAGGATTTGTTTTTGGAATGCCAAGGGGAAAATGATGAGGGATAAAGCTTCAAGGTAGTCTGAGGACTGAGCTCTGCAAGTGGTACGGTTATCTGGAGAAAGCAGCAGTGCTGAGAGGCTGATATCACTGACAGTTATGTTTGGAGAGACTAGATTTGGAGTGAGACAGAAGAGCTTGAATGTTTATGGAGATTTTTTTTCCCTTCCATCTCACCTCATCTCTTTCCATTCTTTGAAACAACATATGACAGTATAAAATTGTTGCTTCAAAAAGATGGCTGGTAAAATTAATTTTGACATATTAAGAAAAACTGATTGTTACACCTAACATTCATTAATTTGTATATCAATAGCGATTTAGTAAAATTAATAAGTGTCAGCTGAATTTACTTCCAACCTGCATTATTTGGTTGGCACTTTAAAGAGGGTCATTTGCTTAGATTGTAAACAATTAGGAGAAAGATTGAACATAGTTAATTTTATATACACAAGCACACACTACCCTACTGAAAGAGCATCCCTTAACTGTGCTGTGGCTCAGGGCGTTGTGCCCTTTTAGTGTGCCCCATCAGTGTGGTTTGAATCTTGGCCCCTGATTTTTTGTCAAACATAGTAAACAAACAAAAAAATACAGGTGGGCAGGTCTTCTTGGAAAGGAAAAATCTCTCCAGAGGCTATATTTATTTAATTCGTCTCTGTTGATGTCTGAGAGCTTTCCCACTTGATATTAATGGGATCAGGAATGTTGTTGTTAATTGTTAAAGCACAGATCTGTGTTTGCTTACCACTTCAGGAAAATACAGGCATATATTGCACTTAGAATTTCAGAACTGACTAAAATAGTTCTGCTTGTGTTCTGTTTTTTGAAGGTAAGAGGCTAGTCATTTATGGGCAGTTTCAAAGATGCTGTAAATGCAAAGATTTATCTTAACAATTTTTATCTTCTGTCATTTCATTGTTATTTTTATTTTAATACATTCTGGAGCTCATTTATGATATGGCTTTATTAGTAAAAAGTTAACTTCAAATGGCCTAACGGTATAGTACCTAACTGATTAATGGCTGACTGTCACTTTGTGTTCAGAAGACTGAGAAAATGGGAAGTAAAAATGTATTTATAATCCATTGCATTGGTTCTTTAATTCATATATATTTTTGCTTTTAATTCAATCCAGAGTTACTGTTCTCTTTTGTAGGTCTCCAACCATGGCAGGAGGACTGTTTTCTGTGAGCAAGAAGTATTTTGATTATCTTGGTTCATACGACACAGGAATGGAAGTCTGGGGAGGAGAAAACCTTGAGTTCTCATTTAGGGTAGGTGGTTCAATTGAATGTTGTGTTTTTCATAAGCATAAAAATACGTTTCTTGTTTCTTCACATCCTTTTACTCAAAGAGATGTTCTGAATGTCAGCATAAAATATAAGCAGCTGTATGGTATTAGAATATGAAGTTTACATTCTGTGGCTTGAAGCAGATAGTTGGAAAGACACATTTGTAATTGACTCTGGAGTGCTCTGTTGATAGAGAGAACAGACAGCAGCTGATGGATGTTATCAGCAGGACAGGATGAGCTAGCCCGTGTTTCTTAAAGGGTTTATTCTGTTTCATGTCAGGAAAAGTTTATGTAAAGGTTACAAAAGGCAAGGGGAAAATCTCCAGGAACTGTAAGGAGGTGCCCCACCAGAGGGTGGACCTGGGCTCAGTCAGGAAGCAGACAGACAGATAGCTGTGCTGGAATGGAAAGGACTTAAGGGCAGAGGAAGAGAGAGATGTGAGCCAGGCCAGGCTGGAGGAGTAAAGCAGTTGTGTCCTCCTCAGCTTTGCTGTTATGTGTTACTGCTGCTGATTCCCACTGAGCACTGCCTGCTCCTGATTCGTCCCACATCACTCTTAGTTTGTGGAAGTAATACAGTGGTGCTTTAAAACGTTCCCCACAGTTTTATTTTTGACTTGCAGGGAGTTCACAATTTGCCATCCACACCTTCCCTTTTTGTTTTTTTCTGTTCCTCATTAGATATATTTCATGGTCATATTTGCATTTTGGTCTGTCGCTGGATTGCAGGGGGTGGGGATTGGTGGTTTGGTTTTGTTTTTACTAGGCGAGAGCAGCTTTCAGGGATAAGTAGTATTTTTATGGTAAAAAGCACTCTCACGAGGAAGGAAGCATCAGCAGAATACCTTGCTTTAGATGTCTGCCTGTTAATGGAAGAAGCGTGCAGTCTTTGTGGCTGCTGTGCCTGTCTCCTGTACTGCAGAAATCCGAGCAAAGAGGGCACAAAAATTAGGGAAGAAAAGGGCTAAGGAGGACAATAAGCACTGACCCAGAAATGACATGGTTTCTTTCTGCAGGAGAAATTCTCAGTTGGGATCACTGTTTGATCTGAAGTCCTGACTGCCTCCTATTTCACATAGAGATAAGTTTCTCCAGCACTGAAGTCCAACATCACAGCTCACTCATCTCAGCAAATTCAGGGGGCCTCAGCCTGAGGCTCAGAGCAGCTTTCCAACCTCTGTGAGGTCTGGGAGCTTCTGAAGTAGGCATCTCCCAGCTGGCTCCAGTTCTGGTGCAACCTGCATTGATGTGTGCATTACAGTAGTCTCTTCTTTCCACAGGAAGGCACTTCTCTTTGGGATAATCGCTCGGTCACGGGGTCAGGAGCTACAAAATAGCTCTTGATGAAATGGTTTTTGTGCCTCCTTTTGCAAGGCTCAGGGAGCCGCAAGCAGCAATGGGTTGGGTTCATACTTGTTGCCCCAAAGAATTGATGGTGCTTGTCACTGTGAAGAAGCAGCCTTAGTTAGGGTAAGACATTTCATGTGGTGTAGGAGGGGGCTCCATCACTCACAACCCAAGGCAGGTTAAGCTGGAAAGCAGCCTGTTTGTGGGTGCCAACCCCAGCATTCTTTGGTGAGTGAAAATTTTTTTTCTTGCTAAGGAGGGGTGAGGAAGGGGTGATGGCGATGAGGTAGTCATGCTTTTCTGGGGAGAGATGCTTGCTCTCCAAGGGCAATGTACACGCCTGGTGGTGCATCTCTTCCTTGCTTAGCTATCACAGCGTTGCAGTAGACAGCTAAGGAGAGACTGGAGACTGTCAGCAGCCAGCTGCTTCGGAGAGAAAGACACTGTCTTCTGCAAACATGCAGCATCACAGTAGCAATCACATGAGGTGTGCACATCTCTTGAGCAAGACCGGCTCTTGCAGGCACTTGTTTGTGTCTGCTAATGCATGCACAACCAGACCAAGCACCAGTGAGGAGGAGAGGATGCTGGTGTTGAAAACAGTACGGTATACACTGCCTTCCGGCAGAAAGTTGCACCTTTCCCAAAGCAATGAGCTTGGAAGCAACAACCACAGTTGGCAGAACTGGGCGTTACAGGATGTGCTTCACGGTGGTGAAATGTCTGTTGGGATCCCGACTGTCACAAATTTGGTGACCCCAAAATGGTTTTCTTCTGACCAGTAGGAATCAGGGGTAGCACTGCCCCAGATGACAGTGCTTTTCTTCTCTGAGGTGGATTGTGGGGCTATGGGGCTTGCAGCCCAACACCAGCTCCTTGTAGAAAGCCTGGAAGATGGCCCTCTACATGCAGTTCTTCACTCTCTGCTCTTCACACCTCAATTTTTAGGAAACTGAGGCTTGCAGACAGGACAAGGACAGGCCCAGCCCCTGCCCTATATTAGAGGGAGTGCCCTGGTCTGTCTGCTGCCTTCAATCAAAGCTATTGCCATTGATCTCTGCTGGGCTCTTGCAGGGGTCTCTTTTTATGTTGCTACTTCCCTGAAACATGGGTTTGACCCCATGTGATGCAAAAATGTGACTGAGCCATGGCTTTGCCTCATTGACCCATGGAAAGGTTTTCTTCTCAGGGGCTGGTCCAACACCCTGCAGGCTGCAGATGGACTGAGCGGCTGTCAAACTGGGGGCAGACAGTGTGGCAGGGTGGACCGTGCCATGGCAGCTGCTCCAAGGGCCAGCAAATACGCCTGGGCACATTGATTACACCAGTGCAGATTGCCAGCAAGACCTAGGCATTTGGAGCCAAACCGCAGGCGACATGTTTCCTCTGTCTGATTTCAAGCCCCCCTGTGCATGCCTCCTGCAGTGAGGCTTTTTGTGGAAGGGAGCAGAGCACTAGGAAAATGTTCTTTGTGTGCTCTTCGTGCTGCTCACAGTGCTGAAGAAGGTCAAGAGGGATAAATCAGTGCTAATCCTCATCTGTGTGGTTTCTGGACCTAACGGACCTGAAAACGAGGAACAGGGATACTGAAACTCACTGTAAACTAATTCATTCTACTTCTCATCTCTGAAGACACCACCCCCCTCCTAGGGACAAGAAGGGACTTGTTCTCAAGCCTCCTCTTTCTCTCACTTCGTTTATTTTAAGGTGAAGAAGTTCTCCGTGGTTTTGAGAGGTGCAATAAGGACAAAGCTTTGTCTGAAAGCTTCTGACTAAGAGAGACTGAGGCTGTGTGCTGAATGCAAAATCGAGTCAATGCACCTTCATTTGGGGTAGCATTAAGCTATTTGGCTAGATAAAACTTCACTTCATGGGCATAATGGGCACTGAAGCTCCTCTTCTGAAGGGATGCAAAGCAATGCCCTCTCATCTCCTTTGCCAACTGAGCTGGTTGCAGATTTATTTATTTATTTATTTATTTATTTATTTTTACACTGCAGTGCCACTAGCAGGGAAGTTTTCTTCTGGGGAAGGGTGGTATGTCTGTGATCTGTCCTTTCACCCACTATCACAGCACAAAGGAAAAATGTGCGTATTCAAAAAGGCAAAATTACTTACTGCTAAATCATTTTTTTACATATATATCTAATTTCCTTGTCTGTTGGTCCTTCTGCAGCTCCAAATGAATGGTCTCTTCTCTAATCTTTTTGTATTGTTTCACAGTGTGGAAATTTCTTCTGCAATAGCAGTAGCTTACGTGAGCTAGGGGACAGGCTGCATCCCCCTGTCTTTGTTCAGGATGTAGCATCTTTTTCTTTTTTTTTTTTTCCTCTTTCTTTCTTTCTGGAGAGTCCTAAAATGCTACCACGGAGAATGTAGCTCATAGGGCAAACTACTTTCTTGACACCAATTTGGTTTTCTTATTTAGCATTTGTTGACCCAGCAATTGGGTCACTTCTCCAAAGAGCCTGGCAGGGACAGGGCTCCCAAGGTGAGAGCTGTACTGTTATTGTTATTCTTTCCTGATGCAAGCATTCATCCCTGTAAAGAAAAGAAAAGATGTTTATAGCCTGTGTACATCAAGATGAAAGTGAAAGTAAAACCAATGTCACCTTGTTTTCTTCTTGTGGTGGGGAAAAAAAAGGTATGCTTTTATAATCAGACCTGCTAGCTAGACAGACCTAGCAGAGAAACATATTTGCATGCACATGAGCAGGCAAAGTATAAATGAAATCTAATGTGCCTCTCTATATTACAGGACGTGGAAATAGTTTCAGGGGAGAAGCTTCCACAGAGTCACTTATTTAGCTCTTAGTGATCAAATTTGGTGTCTCTGTTGAATTCCTTGATTTACTTTCAGCTCTCCATTTGTACCTGATTCTAAATAGAAGTCAAAATGTGCTTTCTTTTAAAATAAATAAATAAATATTTTGAAGAATCAGCTGAAATATATCTCATTTTTATTCTGTAATAGCAAGACAAGAACTTTTAAACTTTTTAATGAAGGAAGAAGAACTTAATGAGCACTGCTCAGCAACCTACAGTTATTTTCTGAGGGAAATCCAGAATTTTAATTACTGAAAATTCAGATGTTGTGGAATTCTCACTTTAGCAGCAATTTAATAAATAGTCGGGCTGCTTTACTCTGTTTAAATCAGACTTTATTATGGAAGAGTAGAAGAAAGTGTATTTTTTATTTTTAAAACTCCACACTTTTGCTTCAGTAGGCTTTCTGGTCCATTGCTCACATGTTCTTGTTGAAAACAGACAGATCAAAACACAAATCATCGATGAAAAATGCTTATATGGAAACTGATAGACTTTAATAAATTTAATGGACCTTAATATTTGCTGACAAAATTTTTGTCTGATAAATTTCAGTTTTAAAAACTATAATCTTAGATATAAAAATTATAATGTAAAATAGCTATGGTTTTGAAACAAAATCTCAATAAGGGAGGTCCTAAAGTGAAAGTGGTTGACTGGTTTTCTAGTGGCTTTTGAAACAGCAGTAACTTTTATTTGAAAAAATGCAAGTTGTTTAAGAGATCAGTATGGAACCATAGGTTTGCTGTGTAACTCCTTTAATCATTTTTCTGTTCAAAAGAAAACCACACTGGTTCCCCATATGGGAAAAAGAACAGAGAAACCTCCTATGAAAGCCAAGAAATCAGTTTAAATCCAGTCAGTGAAGATTGCACAGTGCTCTGCACGGTTGTGCAATGAATTACCTATACTTTTACGAAAACCTTTAAGTTGTTTTAAAAGTAAACATATGTATTAGAGGGCTTAAATTTTGTCAGTAATCACAGTGTTGTGCCATGCATAGAAGTGTTTGTCAGTCTAACATCATTATCCAAAACCAAACCAGCGGAACTGAGACAACTGTCACTGATCTCTAAATTATGATATTTGACAGAAATCACAAGTAACTTACAAAAAATAAATTAGCCTTCTGAAGGCAACATCCATCTTGAGTGTGCTGGAGGCCTTCATCTATAGTGACTTCTGGATCCCTAAAAATTCTGGGGGAGCTGGGGGAAGGCCTGCCACCGATCTGTTGTCATTGTTAAGAACAGAGGTTTCATTGTCTGCCTCATAGTTTTCCTACCTGCTGTGTTTATTTCCATAACAGGTAATTAAATATGTATGCATCATACAAAAGGGTTGTCAGGCAGCAAACCTCTGTACCCCTTAAGCAACTCTTAGCCCAATTTCCTTCTCCTCCATTTACTTGGGAAACACGAGTTGCCACCTACACATGGTTGAATAAGCGAGGAGAATTAGCTCACTGGAGTGCTGGCTTGCAAAAAGCTTCTAAAGAAAGTCTGTGGGAGCCATTGGTGATAGCCTCAAGGTTGTCCAAGTGCAGCAACGTGTCTTCCCTTTCCTCCCACCTGACTAAATCTCAGGAACCATGTATCAGGCACCCTTTAGAAACTAGGAGCTTGCCACGTTGTGCTGATGCGCAGCGTTATGTGGCAGGCACCTGGCTGTGCTTTCCTTTCATTAGCTCAAGCTGGAGATCCAAAATGATAGTAGGGATGTGGCCATGGGTTTGGACTGCAAAGGTCTGTTAGAAACATTGGCCTCAGTTTTCAAGGACAAGGAGTATAATTAGGGAAATTTGTACGGAGTGCTGAGACTAGTGTCCCTGCTTGGCGCTTGGCTTCTACCTGCTCTGGTGTACGTCTCCTGGCCTGGTGAGCCAGAGCCCTGAGTTCTGCCAGTTCCCCATTAAGCCTCATGGACTTTCCTCAACCACAAGTAGAAATACTCATTTACTTAGACAGGGAAGAGCTTATTTCCTCAGATACTGGTTGGCCCACCATGGGTCAGTTACAGGATTTTTTTGTTGACTTGTCGTGTGTTGGGTCTCGGGTTCCTGTTCCAGTTTTCTTACTAAAAAGGTTAGTCACATTTTATGACTAGGCACCCACACCTCTATTCTGATATGGCGAATATACAAATGGGAGCACAAGTAATTGTATTCCACCATGACAAGCTTACAAGTTTTGACAAGTCAGCTTGCCAGTAGAATACAGGCAAAGAAAGGTTAAGTTTCTGGTAGCTGTCATCAGTTTCTTTCTGAGGAGGCTATTTGTCTGATTAATTTGGACTAGAAATATGGCACTTTTGTTAATAATGCCTGTATAACTTGAATAGTAGACTGCATTTAGGCCTGTAGAAATATTGCAGACCCTTTCCCACTGTGCCCTTAGAGAAAATAAAACTAAGAAAAGGATAAAACCAGCAGTGTTACTCCCAGTGATCTGCTCTGAGTTCATGAGCAAGCAACTTAATCCACATTATTCACTAGATGAGACACAAAATTATTGCATGCGTTGCTTATAATACTCTGTGATGTTCTTGAGGAAAGTATTGTCCATGCAAAGGTGTGTTGTCCCTCTATCCTTGTGCTTACAAAAACTCAAAATTACTGGTGCACAATGTATATTCTTTGTTCAGATATGGCAGTGTGGAGGAAGTCTTGAGATCCACCCATGCTCACACGTAGGCCACGTTTTCCCCAGACAAGCTCCCTACTCACGGTCTAAGGCTTTGGCAAACAGCGTACGTGCAGCTGAAGTGTGGATGGATGAATATAAAGAGCTTTATTACCATCGAAACCCACACGCTCGCCTGGTGAGTTAAAGTCCATTGTTCTTGGAATTGGAGTTGAATTTCTTTTCAATGAAATAACTGATAATTTAACTAATGTTTAATGTGAAGGGCTTTTTAATATTTATTATTCTGAAACATTTCCCCAAACAGTGAATAAATGTATATAAAGTAAATCTTTAATTTCTTGGGAAAATTAGAAATTTGGTAAGTTGGGAAGGTGGCTAAACTTGTGACAATAATGGATGAATGAATAAATAAATGAAAGAATAAAGTTAAGCAGTTGATGCAAGAAAGGAGGAACTGTTTATCTTGAAATGTATGCTTCTGTGAAACAGGTGATCTGGTGATCCAAGATTCTATTGATTTAAAAAAATATATATATACATAAAATTGCAGAAGAGAAACACAATGCAAGTCAACACAGTTCAATAGGCAGTAGATCTTTAAGAGAACAGCTTGGTAATAATATTTAGTAAGATCACCGGTCTTGCGTTAATGGTGAAACTTTGTGTTGATGTAAAACAAAATGGATTTTCCCAAGTTTAATTTACTGTTGCACAACATTCAATTTAAATAAACAAACAAACAAAAATAAAATAAAATCAATGTTGAAAACATTAAGTTGATGAAAATCAATTCTGGGAACTCTGATGAAAATAATTTTATTGGAATGTTTGCAGTGTCTATTCTGTTAGGTGTTTGTTTTTTTTTTAAAGTTAATATTTGTATTTTCAGTGAAGAAGCAAATATGTTAATTGGTTAGCAAGATATTTCAGAAGATAAATAGTGTAAAATTTGAGTAGGTCAGAACAGTAAAGGAGTGTGCAAATTGGTAGCTCACTTATAAGAAGGGGCCTGTAGGCTGGAAGGCAGAAACAAGCTGTGCAGCACATGCTGCTGGACACCCACCTCTGACGACACCTGACCATAACTGAGAGACGAGACAGCGGGTTTCTGATATGTGAGTGTCCCGTATCCCAGCAGAAATGCCTGTGACACGAATATTCTTCAAATCACCATGTTTTTAAAAGAAGTGCTGGAGGAGACTGGGGGAAACTTTCTTTAGCTTCCACCTCGTGTTCCTTCAGATTAAACTGGGCAATTAGGTTATTATAGTCCATGTATTAGTAATAATTCTTTCAACTTAACATCATAAACTGCATTTAGGTTTTATCCTTGGAGTCTGACATTGAGAGAAGTATGGTTTTTGTGTATCCAGAGACTTTGGAAGTTCACAGGCAACACTAGCCTGATTCTGCGTGTCATATGCAAAGAGGAAACAGCAATACATACTGTCAGTTTTTCTTGTTAAGTTCTGGGTGGCTGATGCCTGTCGTGACAGAACTTTAAAGGTTATTTGCGTGCTAGTAACATAAGCTTCGCATATTGGCTTGCTTGTAACATGGTGGCTGTAAGCTGAGACTCTTGCATTTTTTTTTCATGTATCAAAGCTGCCACCAATGCGCTGTGGTTTCCATAATATTCTGTGCACCATAGGCTTCAACAGCTGAATTCAGAACCTTTTACTTCATCTAGCGCAAGCATGCAGTTCCAAAGTATAATGGAAAAAATGATTGATGCTAAGGCCGTGGAATCTGGTTCTGTAAAGTTTTGCTTTAAGTTTAATGTTCAGACCTTGGAACTAATATGTCATGCTGTTTGTTTATTCAAGCAGGCATCCCTGCCTCTGTTTTACATCTGCTTTGTGTTTTCAGTGATATTTCCACAGTTTTGAGAAAAGCAAATATATTTTTGGTGTGATAAAAGAGTGTGTCAAGTGACCTGCAAGAGTCTGGAGACTGCAAACAGTAAATCATGCCTGAGTGTCTGAATTCCCTAGTCAATATAAAGATAGATGTGGAAGATAGGCTTGAAAAGATGTGAACTGTGCTCCCATCTGTAGACAGGAGAAAGTCTACATTGAAGGTTTTTCTCTGAAGATCTAAGATTTCACACGCCCCCACCCAAAAAATACCCACGTGAATTTTGAAGTAATCCCTGGCAGATTTTACAAATCTCATCAGTTAAGTGGAAAAACATTTTTATCGGTAATTTACAAATGGATGATGGAATAATTTAAAATTCTCAAGATTCATTCACTGCTTTTGAGATTTTCAATTATCCAGCTAAAAGAAGTGTATTTTTCACTACACTTTCTCAGTTTCAGCAATCTGTATTCAGGGACTTCCTCACTTGCGGATATTCTGGAGTTTTCTCAGACTGACTGTCTTCTAGAACGTTTTAAAATTCTGTGTGCACCATTCCGGTTCCTTTTTTGTCAACATTTTACAAATGGAAGGATAATGAAATCAAGTGTAGCACCCAAACATGGGGATTTTTCCTGGTTAAAAGTCCTACTTATCACTTTAGCATACGGTTCCTAATAATGTATACAGATAATTTAAAAGGGAGCATCTGTTCTGGTTTTTTAATTATTATTTTTTTCTTTCAGGAACCATATGGAGACGTGACAGAGAGGAGACTCCTCCGAGAGAAGCTGAAATGTAAGGACTTCAAATGGTTCTTGGAGAACGTGTACCCAGAGCTTCATGTACCTGAGGACAGACCAGGCTTCTTCGGCATGGTATGTGGTGGCTGGGAATGGGCTTCCTTGCAATTCCCTGAGCTCTCCTGCTAATTCACTACGAAGGTATTTTTATGCCAAAAACAGTTCAGAAATTTGATAGAGTTTAGTTAGAATTGGTAGGCTTCAAAATGTGGTTTCTATCAGAATCTTTACATGAGGGGATACTATTTATAAAGGAGTTCTGTGAAAGAGTGGGAGAACTGGTAACATTGCCATGAACTACACCTTCAAAATGACATCTTGAGAGTGTTAAAGCAAGCAAAGGATGACGTTTTAATTTCTTGAAATGTTGCATAACACACACAAAAAAAAAAGAGTACTGAAGTATTTTGTTCAAGTTATCAATTTGAAAATAGACAGTGTGCCTTGACACATGTATTTGTATGTTTTATCTGATTAAAATTGATGATTGATCATACAGAACTCGCTATATCAAAACCAGTGTGTTAATTTTTAATCTGGAGGTCACTTCTGACCAGCATTGGTTCGTAAGCAATTTTTGTTGGCTCAATATGAGAATTCTCTTATTTTTTAAGAGACAACAACTTTCTATGCTATTTTCAACTTACAAATAAATACAAATTATAGCATCACGTATATTATGTTACTGTAATCTCATTTGGAAGGGATAAAGACAGATAATGAAGCAAATACTGTTTCCTCTGAAAAATCAACATATACCTGCTACATGTCATATCAGGAAGATGAGGCTGCACCTTTCTGCCTGGCAAAGATGTATAACATACCTCCCTGATTACACATGCCACATTGACTTTTAGGTACTTTTGTCGTATCACAGTCACTCTGCAAATCTAGCTAAGCTGCATTCCAACGCTGCTTCATCACATGCAGACAGTATCACAGCGGCCCTGGCTTGCTGTTGTCTGCACTCCAGTTACTCAGTTTCTGCTGGGTCGTCTTTGGAGGAGGGAAAGAGACTGATCATTGTGTGCATACGAAACAGATAGGAACCACATCTCCCTGCAGTCTTCTTTAATAGCTTTGTTACCTGTTGAATGAAAAAGATTCAAATAGGGAAACAGCACAGTTTCCCCCAGGGAGCTACATTTCCCTCTGGGTGAGCATCAGTCAGCAGCAATGTAGCAAAATCCACGAGGAGCCTCTAAAAGTGAAGCCACCCTGTTCCACTTGTCTCTGAGCTTGCACTAGAATTGGAAAAACTATGTGATCACTGGTAGGAAGGGTAGTATCCACTATTATCTAGCACCTCCCCTCTGCCTCCATCCTTCACCTGCCAAAAGAAACCCTAGACTCATGGTGGTGATAGCATTTCTCCCTTTTTGGGAAGGGAAGGGATTTGTGCAGTTCTTTCCATGATTAACTGTGTGTGTCATCCTCAAGAAAGGTGTCTAGGACAATACCTCGAAAAAATAATTCCTGTTCAGAGCTCCTGAAGGTATCAACAGGGTAATTTAGGTGTGCTCTATATATTTCTCTAAAAACAATTCGTAAATGCTGTCATCTAATTGTGAGCATAATGAGAATACACCGTTTTCTGGCAGGAAGAGTTTAAAATGTGATTAAAGTACAGTTATACTCTAAAAAAGTGACAGTACAAAAATGACACCTACTGATTCAACTGATTTGTAGATACTGAGTCCCATCTGCTAACTTCAATGAATCATTGATCGTGTTCTTTACTCCTGTGTTAGCTGTGTAGTGTTTTTTCGGTTCACAAAAATACGGTGTTTAAAAGTTTTGGCTTTGTTAACATCTCTGCTTAGCATGAGGTTATTTAATTGTTCAAAGAAATTGCCAAGGGAAACGGGGATTTCTCTCTTCCTTGAAAATCTTTACACTGAAATTGAAAATCTTTCTAAGATTACCCATAGGTCAGCCACAAAATAATGAAAGAAATGCAGGAATTGTTAAGTGGAACTCGGTGTCCTGCACTGGCAGCTAGACGCTTGTGCTAGCGTTTTTCTCTTGATACCTCGATAAATTTTTAAATTCTCTACCACGATTGGTTGTCTGATAATGTCTGCTGCCTACAACTTTATTCAAACATACAGATTTTTTTGAATATTTTTGCTTGAGTCATGATTACCTTCTTACAAACTACCTGAGGCATAGAAATGGGGAAGGGTATCTCACTAATAAAATTCCTATGCTTCATACCAAAAACATTTAGCAACAGTAAATCTGGAATGTCACAATGCTGCTTTCACTAGGTACTCTGAACGGAATCATACTTTGAGAAGTATTCATACAAATGAATATTACTTGTGTTCTTGTTTGTGATTTATTTATTTATTTATTTTTAATTTAAGTCAGATTTTTCTTTAAAGTTCCAGTGCTGGAACAGTGAAGTTCAAAATTTAAATTTTCCCCTTTTATATTATCTCAAACATTTGGAAAAAGTTTAAATTGGTGTATGAGATACCGACATTAGATACCATAAGGACAAATTCCATAAAAATATCTTAACAAAACTCCATTTGATCAAAACCTTTTCTCACATAGCATCTGTGCAGGAGCACCTTGTAAGTCCCTACTCACCATTTTCACTGAAGAGTAAGGAAAATTTGGAGAAGTCAATCTGGCTTCCCATCTGAACTCCCAGCACTGTTTAGCACAGTGGTATGGTGAAACAAAGCACGCTAGAAACTTTGAGAGCTCTTGCTGAGAGTGCAGGGAATTTCTTCCTGGGACACCTCAGCTGCCAGGTCATGGCCATAGTCATGGTCCATCTCCTTCCTTGGCTCAAGCCACCCGCCTTTTTAAAATATTTTTTAAGCTTTGGATAGATATACACATCCTTGGGCTCTGGAGTGCATGTGCAGCTCTGGAGCTCTGCATGGGCCAGAAATTAAACCTTTTGACTTTGATTCTGTTGGTGGTGGTTTGTTTTTGCAGGAGTGAAGTTGGTAGGCACCTAATGGGCTGAAATACCAAGATGTCAGTGTTTCTGGAAAGGCTCTCCTGTTTCTCTCTTTCTTTAGATTGGTTTGGCCATCCTTGAGTACGCAGCCACCAGCAAAGTCTGTGCTGTGCTTGTTCTTCGGTTGGTGTGGAGTCTTTAAAAGACCTGAACCCCACCTGTGCTCTGTGCTGATTGTCCATCTAGGTAGCCCAGGCTAGGTCTGCTCACAAACACTAGCTTTCAGTGGCTGATGTGGGCACCTCTATGAAGGGCTCTGAGCCACCTTGGGTTTAATATCAGCACTCTGACACTGCTGTACTGTGCAGTTATGTGAAAATAGGGGGACTGGACATTGCTGTGACCTTTTGCTGTTAGTGGTAAGTGGAAGTGCACAGCTACTTGAGCTTGAATTGGTACCTAAGATATTACCACTGACTAGATCTTGAGATTCAATACCCATCATAGGCAAGTATGCAGGATTTTGCATGGTCCAGGGGCATTTCCACCACTTTGTTGGCTGTGCAGTCTCTTAAAGCTTGAGACAGACTTTTTTTAAGGAAGCAGGAAAAATTCAAGTGTTTGATACTAATCTCAAGTGAACACAATACAGCTTGAGACGTGCTTGTATATTCTTGAGCTTCCTAGAGAGATCTCCACTTGCTGAGGTGAGCAGCTGAATTGCAACAACAGTGTCATATCATCAATTCATTCAGACAATCTTAGTTATCAATGTCGTACACGCAGTTCAGGAGTTAACAGAAATCTGAGGATATTACTTTTTTTTTTTTCTTTCCAAAAAGGTGATATGAAAATAGCATGCACTCAATAAAATCGTTCCCTGTGACTGCTGGAATTACCTTATTACCTTAGAGGTAAAAGTTTACGCTTGGTCAGTACCATGAAGTTGTTGGCTTGCTACAATTTCATGTCGTATTGTGTCACAGGATATTATCTGCCCATGCCAATAATGCATCAATACCAGTGCCACAGTGGAGGAATAAAGAGGATTCTCTTCTATTCTGTGGATGAAAAGGAAGGTTGGCTGTGCTCCACTGTCTGTGTTTATCAAATAGCATCCTGAAGTTTTAATGTAAAAAATCTGTTGTTGATTCAGTGCTTACAATCATATGAAATTGATTTTATCTTTTAAAATAATAATAAAAAAAAAAGGCCAAGAATTATTTACAGATATTGCTATAGTTATATGCAAGTGTTCAGAAATGTCTAACTACATTTCTACAAGTAGTGAAAGGTAAAAGTCTGAGCTGATTATGTCAGTAGTTGCTGTTTATTATCTATCCCAGCCTCCAAACAGGACAGTAGCTAATTGGCATTGTAAAGTAGACATGCAGTGTTTCACCACTAGACAAAGGTGGAGAAAAGGCACAGCCAGTAATACAGCACGGGCAGAACTTTTTAAAACTGAACTGTGTGTTTTAATGGCAAGGTGATCAACATTTTTCTTGCTTCTGTTTCTCTAATGCAGCATTCAGCAAAAGAATTGAGGTAAGTCATGGAGAAAATTTTGTTCTTATTGCATGACTTGTTTACAGTGGATATTGAAACAAAGATAGCTTCAGCAATGAATGGATGATTACTATTTTGATAGAACTACTGTATGTAAAAAGAACTTAAACTGTCTATTCTCATTTAACAAGAGAAACACTATTTTAACAAATTCTCCTAGACTTTTTTCAGCCTAGGAACAGACTGCTAATTTTTCAGCATAAATGATGTTGAGATCAGATTTTCAAATCTGATTACTTTCAAATCGTTGTCATCTCAGATCAGGTCATTTATCTATTTATCAGGTCATCTGCTATCCTCACACGTAAGGTCTAAAACATCTATTTGGTTTTCTGATAAAGTGTGGGTATGAAAGAATATCTACCAATCTGAGAAAACAAGCTAAAATAACCAGGTAGAAATGTGGAAATGTGGACCGTGTATGTTTAGGAATATGTCTGCATATATCACAAGTATATGTGCCTCAAAGAAGAAAATGAGAGAGCAAATGAGAGTAACGTCATATGAGTACAGAATGAGTTTTAAACCATCTGAAGTGGAGCTTACGCTAGTAGTCTTTTATACAGCTTTTTTTGTTTTTGTTTTTGTTTTGTTAGTTGGGCATCGTGTAACATGCATGGGAGAGCATTCTTGTGCCCAAGCTGTGGCGGTGCATGGCATTTTAAAATAAGTTATTTAAATTAAAAGCCACAAAAAGCACATGCTAGAGCAAATGCCAGGGAATGACAGTGAAGGGCACACACTTGGAGTGATAGCAAAGGCTTCAGGTTGTCTGGAAAGGCACCAAGGACAAGTCCTTTGCCATGATCATCTTCCTCCTGGAGTCAGTAGACTGTCAAGCAAAGTCATACATTACTAAAAATACTAACGAGAGACCTTCTGATCTTTCTTTCCTGTTTTTGGTTTTCTTTTTTTTTTGGTAAATGTAGTTCTTGCCTAGTGTTACGAAGGTAAATAAAGTGCCTCCTTTTGACAGCTCAGAATTGAGGTGCAATAGTATATCGTATTCCCATCAAACCAAGCAGTGTTGCCCGTAGAAAGAATGGCCAGAGGATTTATTTCACTTCTGGTGTACTTGGACGCTAAAAATAAGAACAAATTT